>NC_136959.1:66724508-67004508 GCF_032717465.1 Coenobita brevimanus | reverse complement strand
TCTTCCTCCTTCACTGCCCAGGTCTCACTGCCATACAGCATGACACTCCTAACACATGCTGCATACAAAGACCCCTTAGCACGTCGGGAGAGCCCTCTCAATGTCAGAAGAGGCAAGAGCTCTCTGAACTTCTTCCAACCACTTCTCACCCTAGCCACAGAGCTAGCTCCAGCCCCACCTCCAGCACACAACATGTCTCCCAAATAACAAAACTCTTCCTCATACTCAAGACATTCACCAGCAAGTTCAATCCTTTCACGTCTGACAATCTCCACCTGCTCTCCCTGACACGCCGTACACATAAAATCAGCATTATCTCGCAGTCTACCTCTGATACCACTACATCTCTTATGCACCCATTTATCAAACACACCGCACAAGATGGAATTACTTCCCACGCCCTTGTGGCAAACTGCACATGGCCACTCTCCCTCGTCTCTGACAGTACCGCCACCAACCCTAGATATCATCACTTTTGTTTTATGTGCATTTACCCTTAAACCCTTGTGCCCCATACCATCTCTCCACTTCCTAAACCTTTCCTCCACCTCCCTTTCATTCTCTGCAATCAACACCAAATCATCAGCATACAACAACTCCCACGGGAGTCCGTTTCTAAAGTCACGTGAAAGGGCTTCAAGTACCATGATAAACAACATGGGACTCAAGACTGACCCCTGATGCACACCAACATTCACGGAAAACTCATCACTCAAATCTCCATTCACTCTCACCTGGGTGTGAGCACCCACATACATGGCCATAACCACCCTAACCAGCCACTCCTCCAAGCCAAGCTTTCTCATTGCCCACTTCACCACCTCTACAGTATATATATATATATATATATATATATATATATATATATGAGGCCCTGCATGCAGGAGTATACCCATGCACCACAATGTCGAAAATTGAGATAATGCTATCCCACAGTCCCCCACAGTATGTACTTTCATGTGGACTTGGTGGATGTGATGTATGATCCAAGACATAAGGGCGAAAACCCAAAGAAATAACATTGGGTTTACATCGCCACCCTTTATCAAGCACTTTTCGCCACTATGTTGTATTTTTTATTGCAGCAACCACTGTATTTATTAATATGATTATTAATGTAAAACATAATTATTCCTAGTATTATTGGTTTTATATTGATTGTTATTGCATTTAACAGATGTAAGGTGTCTACTGTTCACATAAAAACACAGAACAACGAGAACCAGGTGAAAAAAAAAAAGTGCTGTGTATTGATAATTTTTTGGGGAAATTTATAAAACTTACTTTTTATGACAATAACCAGGCAAATTCATAACCAACCACTCTACAGACATTCAACTTCATCTTAAAACATAAAGGAACTCACTAGCTATTAGCCTGCAGTACTAGTTTATGCATAAAAGTAGCAGTGCTGTATGCTAATATGTCAATTTTTGTTTTTGTTTTTGGGGTAAAAACAATAGTACCTTTACTAAAAAGTTTTTGAATAAAGCAAAGACGATCGGCTTTAAAATGATGTAAATGCCATCATCCTAGGGATAATAGTTTTTGCATTATCGTTTTTAAAAGTTGTAAAAACTTTAAATGCAATTTCTGCCACTTTTAAAAAATGGCGCATGGGTATACTCTTGCACGCGGGGCCTCATACATATACATATATATATATATATATATATATATATATATATACAGTGGAGTCTCTTTTATCCGATAAACATGGGACTTTCAAAGTTTCGTTTGATCGATTTTTTCAGATAAAAGATACTGTAATAATATGTAGGATACAAGGGAACAGTATTGTACTCACCCATCACCCATTTCTGGCAACGTCTAGCTCACCACCACCACCAGCACCCTAAAAGCCACTCAACCATCACCAAAACACCTAATACACTGTAGTAACTAAGTATGTAACTGCTTTTTTGTAACTGTAATAGAAACTGTCAACTTAAATAGATCTCCACTCAAATAAACTTGAATAAATCTTCACCTAAACAGTTACGTAATTCACTGTAAGCTAAATGCTCGCTCTAGTAACTAGCAAAGCAACTGTAAACTAATGCTCGTGGTGCAAAACAAGCCTGCTATATTTGAATTTTCGGACAGATTTCAGATTTTTCCAGTTAATCGAAATGAGAATGTTTTAGTAAAACTTACGATTAATGGCATATTACGGTTAAAAGAATTTCGGATAAAAGAGACTCCACTGTGTATATATATATATATATATATATATATATATATATATATATATATATGCATCACATTTTAAGTAATCTGGGACCTTATATATACATATATATATATATATATATATCTATCTCTATCTATCTATTGCCAGACGCCTCAATCCCGTTTGGGGTGGCCACAAACAAATCACCTCCAAGTCGCCCTGTCTCCCGCCATTTCACTGCCCTGCTCCCAACTCACACCCCCCTCTCTCATATACCTCTCCACCCCATCCCTCCATCTCATCCTCGGCCTCCCCCTCCCTCTTCCCCCCTCCACCTCACTCACATACACTCTCTTCGTCAGTCTTTCACCCTCCATCCTCTCTACATGGCCACCCTCTGTGGTACAGTGGTACAGTGTGCGTTTCGTACACAGGTGAACCAGGGTTTGCGCCCCGTCAGGGTAATAAACTTTGGGAGTGTTCATCCGGCCACGTACTGCATTGGCGGACACAAGGGGTGCTGCTTGTTGAACCAGTGTCGCTTACTATAAAGTATGCTTGCACCCGGTCGGCTTGCGCGGGCCGATTACACTTAGTTCACAGACTACACACACATCCAAAGTCACTCAAACACTACAATTACGCTTACAAGCACTTCTCACCCTACATACAATCTCTACCAGACAGCCTAAGCCACTTGGTAGAGATACATTGGCTGTATCGTCCTGACTTCGATCGGGATAGGCTGGTCCTGCAGTGGGTACTCAAACGGCTGATGATGATGATGATGATTATATGTATGTATGTGTATATATATATATATATATATATATATATATATATATATATATATATATATATACTGTGTGTGTATATATATATATATATATATATATATATATATACTGTGTGTATATATATATACAGTATATATACATACTGTGTATATATATATATATATATATAAATCATGAGCACAGAGTACTGTACGTGAGTGCAATACACCATGCACTCCTAAAGTGTCACATACCGTACACACCATGACGTATGTAGGGTAGGAAGTAAATTACAGCGCTACATTATAACCAGTGCCATTGCTGTTATACTTGCCTTTATTAGGTCATATCACCAATATTCACCATCCATACCCATATCAAGATGATCTAATGTACAGTACAGTAGTTTACTGATAGGGATCTGGCAGTGCTCATGAACTGACTCTTACACTACAATATTGTATCCAAACTTCTATCACCAGCAATTCAAGTACAACTGATTTTTTTTTTTTTTTCAATGGAGGACACCTGTAATCAAGTTTTTTTATTTTATGTTATTTGTTTTTGCTTCATCTGTTCATCTTCTGTAAACAGAAAAAAAATAAGATGAACAGAAATCTAATAACAAAACATTACATCAGAGGGGAAAGGGGGGGGGGGCAAAGAAGGAACACCTTGACATAAGGCAGTTACACACATTGTGTGGAAAGCTGACTGGCACTCCCATCTTGCTGAACTTGTAGCTTACATCATCTTCTATGTGCCAAGGCATCAATACCCCACATTGGGTGCCCTCATCCACTCGGCCATGGGATATATGTTTCCAACTGTGCTTGCTAAGGTGCATTTTTCATTAGCTGCGGAAGGAGTCTCTGCTCCTGTGCTTGGTTCACAGGCCTGCACTTCATCCTCATACACTGAGGAGAGGGGAATAACACTGGTAATACTAAAAAAAAAAAAAAAAAAAAAAAAAAATAAGGGGGAAGGGAGCTTTATGTCTGGTATCATAAAGAGTGACTGAGAAAGAACAGATTTTAAATAAACCAGATGCTTGAAGTTTTTCTGTTAAGAGGGTGTCCCATCTGATGGATCATATGTCTGTACTTCCTTTTTATGCCCCCCCCACACACACACACACACATAGTGTATGCACTCAAGGTGCTTTAGTCCTTAACAGATTCCATGCGCCCATGCTTCTGGAGTAATTTTTTTTTCTTCCTGTACAAAATTGACAATGCAGCACCTCTGCACTTATATAAACATATGATACATACGCTAAGTCTACAGATGGTGTTTTCATTGTAAATGAGCTGATACTGAAACAAAGTGTCCATATGCTTCTTTTTCTGTAGCCAAAGTGCTCCTGAGAAGTTAGGATCAACTATAACCAAATATGCCATGATTATCTTTAACATATGAGTTTTTCTGTACCATGCAGCTGCTGCAGAAGTCAAGACAAACTAGCCTTTCGTACACAAGGTCAGTTCAAAAAGTATCTGGCCTTAGGCTCTAAAAAAAAAATAAATAGCTAACCTGTTGAACTAGGACACTAATCTCCCTCCAAGCAGGGCCCTTCTGACTTTACACACGTAGTCCAGTGTTCTTTCCACTGCCTGAAACATTTTTCATGGTCAGTTTTCGGTATCTCCTGCAGGTAGTTCGTCACATTCGTCATGATCTCTTCTCTCCTCTCCAATCGGGAACCCTTCAGCAGATTTCTTAACTTGGGGAATAACCAAAAGTTGCATGGAGCCATGTCTGGCGAGTAGGGAGCCTGCCAGACCTGAGGGATGTTGTGCTTGGCCAAAAATTCCTGAATAAGTGAAGAATAAGCAGGGACATTGCTATGGTGCAGTTTCCAACTTGCTGTTTTCCAAAGATCTGGTCTCTTCCATCAAACTGCATCACAAAGATGACATAACATCAAGGTAGTAATGTTTGTTGACAGTTTGACCTTCTGGTATGTATTCATGATGCACACCACAATGGTAGTTGAAAAAACTGTCACGTTGCATTTCACCTTGCTGTGGACCTGTTGTGCTTTTTTGGCTGAGGTGATCCCTGCATGCATCCAGTGGGACAACTGTGCTCTGGTTTCTGGGTCATATCCGTACCTTACACCCAAGTCTCACCTCCAGTGATGACAGTCTTCAGAAAGTCTGGATCACGATTTGCATACTCCATGTCTTGAGCAATGTTTCATTAGTAGAGCCTGTTGTTCATGTGAAAGGGGCTTTGGAACGAACTTGGTGGCAGCTCTTCGCGTGCCCAAATCATCCATTAAAATGTCATGTGCTGATCCATCGTTGATTCTAATCTCATTGGCAATTTTTCTGACAGTAAACCGACGATTTCCTATGACCAAATCGCAGACTTTCTTCACATTTTCAGCACTCCTGCTTGTTGATGGCCTCCCAGGATTTGAGTCACTCTTGACTGACAATCAGCCATTTTTTAAGCGACTGTACTACTCCCTTATTTGCGTTATCCCCAAGGTTTCATTCCCAACAACTTGCTGGATTTTCCTGATAGTTCAAACTTGGGCTTTACCTAGTTTTTGGCAAAATTTGATGCAGTAATGTTGTTCAACTTTTTCAGTCATCGTGATGAGCACGGGAATGCGATAAGCGTCAGGTGCATGACAATGTACACAGGCTGACTGACAGCTACTGAGTCACTTGTGGTGGCTGGCATTAATCAAACATGCTAATGAAAGTCCTGCACTGTGCTACACAAAACCCCTCCCTATCAAACATGCTAATGAAGGTCCTCACTATGCTACACAAAACCCCTCCCCTATCCTCCAACTGACTGGTGAGAAAAAAATGAGGACGGATACTTTCTGTACAGACTTCGTATGATGTTCTGCAACTGACAGATATTTAATAACACACACACACTCACCCACTACAGTAAATCCTCCCTATAATGGACTAACTGGGGGGAAGACTGATCCAGTAATGCCAATAATCCATTGCTGTTCCCCCCGAGGTAGGATTTTCAGCACATGTTTGAAAATATTGCAGTAACAAGTAACATATTCTAGTACTTAAAAAAAAAAAAAAAACACTAACTTGGCCCATAATGTCGTCCTTTTGCAGTTTATTTCATATCCTTGTCTTTGCACATCTTTATGACTAGTTCAGCTCAGGTCTTCCCCTACTTGTGAATGGTCAACTTGCGAATCTGTACTTTCAGTAAAAAATATTCAATAAATTACATGAGATATTCTATCTATCTATTGCCAGACGCCACAATCCCGTAAGGGGTGGCCACTTGACTCTGAGTTAGTTGTTTTATGGGGAGAACACTTTATTATAAAATAGGCATTGTGTTAATGATTTTGCCAACTGATGGCTAACATAAGTGTTCTAAGCACAATTAAAAGGCCTGGTAAGCTTGGATAGGCTATGACATTCGGTTGGTTAGGTATATTAAATGCATTTTTGACTTAAGAAAAAATCAACTTACAAGCAGTTTCTCGAAACATAAACCATTTGTAAGTAGGGGAGGATCTGTAAAGTAATACCGTAGTCTGTTATTACAACTCAGCAATCACGATGGAGAGAGAGAATTTCAAGCCAGGTTGGGGTAAAAATGGTAGGAAACACATGTAACTCGACCTACTGCACCTCATTTAAAGGACATTGTTCATTATAGCTGATATAAGTCCAATGACTTCATACAATGCATTAAATCCAAATTCCAGTCTATCAAAGTACATTAAAATGAGGGTCTACTGTAATACCAGGGATTTGGCACCCCTTTTAACATGACAGTGTCCAGACTGACTCTATCGGATACGTTTATGTGAAGCTACAAAATGTAGTGAATATTTTTGGAATATCAGACAGAACCAGGATTCCTGGGGCTTGAATGATGTGTGAATGGAAGCATGATCCATTGAACTGGGCAAACTTGCCCAGTCTAGATGTTGCTACCCCTCACCCTGTCCTAGGGTGGGAAAGGAGGCCCGGATATGATGACGATGATGATGAATAAAATATGGAAGATAATGCCTTAAATTACAGTATGAAGTAAGAACAGAAAAAAGTAAGTTTCCAACAACCTTTGAAATCTCTTGGTTCATGTACCACAGGATGGGCTGGAAAACTAATGCCAAAATTTATGGGTGAAAATGCCCCCCGATTATAACCACATATTCTAAAAGTTTACTACATTCATCCAATATGAGGATTCAACACAGTTTTTCTCTGCTTTATTTCACAGCATCATAAGGATTTAGCAACACTTATCTTGAGGTGTCAGATGTTGGCGTACTAGTTGCAAACTACTCCACTTATGACCTGCAAAGAGAGACCATTCAAAGTGTAGAAACCTCTAACACTCCAAAACACTGAGGCTCATTGTAAATTCAGCTGCCTTTGATTTTAAACACTTTTGACACATTGTTGTGTAATGTGTATCCAAAGGGATACATCCTTGTATGGAATATGTGCAGGTGGCAAGAGCATGAGGCAAAGTGGCCATGAGGCAGCCTTGGCATGAGGCAGAGTGACTATGACACAGATCTGCCATGAGGTGGAGTGGTCAATGAGAGGAGTGGCAAATGAGGTGGAGCAGGTAAGTAGACAAAATAGAAGCACACCCTTTTCTGGATGATAATAGGTAAAATTAAACATGCTGCATTCTACTGAATGCTATAAAAAAAGAGTTCTGGTCATGAAACCTGTGTAAAGGTAGGTTGAAGTCTCATTAGGTACAGTAGTTCAGTATCAACACTGGAATAAGACAGGGGTGTGTGATGTCAAAATGGTTTTCCATTCATCACATACTGTACACAGAAATACAGTACAGTACAGTCCCTATTAACTGAGAAGCTTGGGGAATTTACCTTCCCGGTTACTGATTTTTCCCCGGTATCTGATATTATATACTCATACACAGACTATATCATTGCAGCACATACAGTTCCACTCGTATCCAGGCACTAACATTTTTCCATTGAAACAACCCAGAACACACCCCCATTGATGTAACACACTTGGCTGCAGTGTCTTGCAATAGTGCAAGGTGCACACAATAAGTCTGTTTTGTTAAATGATTCATTGCACAGTATTTTATTCATCAAACAGAAAAATAAAGTAATAAATCTTGAGCATTTATTGGTGAACAGATGACTGGGAAAGAAGTGTTCTACAGTACAGTTATCATGACTCCCTTGCTCACAGTTGTGTATACATGCCATGGCCTACCCATTTATTCCTCACTTGACCGCCGTCACCATCCCTCACTCGCCACTCAGCTGTCTGCAGGTAATACAATAAATACGAAGGAATTGCATGCACAGTAATTCTGTCAAATAGCCAAAATTAAATGCTTCATTTCTATCAGCTAGAGTTTTTCTTCTCTGTCAATGAATATCTAATATACTATTGCACTAGCCGTGTGTGTGTGTGTGTGTGTGTGTGTGTGTGTGTGTGTGTGTGTGTGTGTGTTTTTACCTAGTTGTGGTATACAGGAAATGAGCTATGCTCGTGGGGTCCCATCTCTTTTTCTCATTAAGTCAGATTTTGCTTTGAACTCATTTAAGTTTTTAGACAGGACGATCTCTTTGTCAAGACTGTTCCACAGGTCTATGCATCTATATGGAAAGCTGTATTTCTTGATATTCTTCAAACAACTTGGCTTTTTCAGTTTAATTCCATGTCCTCTTGTTACTCTCCCATCCCATACAAACAGATCATTTTTATCAATTTTATCTAGTCTCATCATGGCCCTGAACACTGCGATCATGCCACCCCTTTCTCTCCTTTCTTTTAGTGTAGGCAGGTCCAGCTGTTCCAGCCTCTCTCCATAAGACCAATCTGCCAGGCTGGGGATCATCTTGGTTACTGTTCTTTGTATTCTCTCAATCTTATTTATATCTTTCTTCTTGTGTGGGGACCACACTACTGCCGCACATTCCAACCTGGGGCGGATCATGGCCAATATCAATTTTTTCATCATTTCCTCATCCATGTAATGAAATGCCAGTTGGATGTTAGTCAAGAGATTCTATGTCTCTTTAACTATTTTGTTAACGTGTTATTCCTGTGAAAAACTATCCTGGACCAGCACTCCCAAATCTTTCTCTTCTCTCACTTTTTTGATTGGTTCATTACCCATCATATAATTCAGTGATGGCCTCTTGGTACCCTTACCTATTTCCAATATCATACATTTTTTTGCATTACATTTCATTTCCCACATCTGGCTCCAATCTTGAATCCTATTCAGGTCTTCCTGCAGTATTTTACAGTCTTCCTCGACTTCTACTCTTCTCAAGATCTTTGCATCATCAGCAAACAGACTTGCATAACTGTTCACTCCATCTACCATATCATTTACGTAAATCAGGAACATTACTGACGCTAACACCAAGCCCTGTGGGACTCCACTTGTTACTTCCCTCTATCCGGACATCTTGTCCTTTATTACTGTCCTCATTTGTCTGTCTCTCAAGAAGTCACACATCCACTCCAGGACATTTCCCCTTCAGTCCTCCTATGTGTTCCAATTTCCACATTAGTCGCTTGTGGGGTACCTTGTCAAAGGCTTTCTCCAGATCTAGATACACTCAATCCACCCAGCTGTCTCTCTCCTGTAACACGTCAATTACTCTTGAGTAAAAGCTCAACAAGTTGGAAACACATGACCTTCCACTTCTGAATCCAAACTGACTCTCAGCCAATATGTTTGTCTCCTCCAGATATTTTATCCATCTGTCTCTCAGGATTCTCTCGCACAATTTTGCAACTAGGCTGGTCAGAGACACTGGTCTATAATTCAGGGGTTCTTCCTTGTTTCTTCCCTTATAAATTGGTACCACATTGGCCCACTTCCATTCCCAAGGCACTTTTCCTTCTTCCAGAGAACACACAATTAAATTGTGAATCTTATCTGCCAGTTGTTCTCTGCATTCTTTCAGTACCCAGGTACAGATTCCATCCAGTCCTGGGGCTTTCCTCACATCTTGAGTTTCCAGTAATTTATACACTTCCTGCACTTCCACTTTTATGTCTTTTATCACTACATTTCTAGTCACACCCTCCCCCTCCACAAAGTCCCTTTCTTTAGTGAAAACTGATTGGAAACATATGTTCATTATTTCAGCTTGCACTGCTGCATCTTTATAGACCTCTCCATTTACTTTCAGTTGGGTGATTCCTTCCTTTTGTTTCAATTTGCAATTAACAAATCCATAAAACAATTTGGGTTCTTCCTTACATTTGTCAATTATACCTTTTTCAAATTTTCTTTCTTCCTCTCTGTGTATTCTTGTATATTCATTTCTAGTCCTTTTATATTCTTCCTTTGATTTATTATTACCTCTCTTTCTCCACTTGTTCCATGGCATGTCCCTTTCTTTCTTTGCTATCATGCACCTTCTGTTAAACCAATCCTTTTTCCTGTTTTCTTTCCCATGAGCATTTGTATATTCCAAGTCGACACAATTTTAGAATGCATTTGATGACAATGCCGATGCAAATGTATTCTAATATGACATCACCTTAATACATTTGATGACAATGGAAATGCATTCTAAGATGACATCATCTTAGAACATATTGCAAACAGGTTCTAAGATGACAGTCTTAAAACATATTTGATGGCAATGCATGTGTGCGTGTGTATATATATATATATATATATACATATATATAAAATCTTCATCATCATCATCATCCGGACCTACATCTAGATGGCCAAAGTTTGCCGTTTTCAATGGGCCATGCTTCCATTCACTCATCTATGAAGCCCTCGAAATCCTAGCTCCACCTGATTGGCCAAAAAATTTCACTACGTTCTGTAGCTACACATATACCTATGTGACAGAGCCAATCCAGATGCTATCACATTGAAAAAGGGGTGCCAAATCCCTGGCCATGCACTTCGCACAAAATTCATCCAGTCCGCTTGACTTGTTGCCAGTCCCTTAGCCACATCAACTTCCATACCTTTCTTCCTCACACACTCATCTACCATATCCCTCCACCTTCTTCTTGGCCTACCTCACTTCCTTCTTCCTTCAATTTCGCTCAGATATACCTTTTTCTCAACTATATTGTCATCCATTCTCTCCACATGACCAAACCTTCTCAGTACATTTTCTTCCATTCTGGTGTCCACAGACTTCCTCACTCCGCATCTTTCACGTGTCACATTATTCTGTATCCTATCCACTCACTGTACTCCACATACATTCCTCAGCAGTCCCATCTCCACTGCTCTTACTCTTGACTTTTCATTTTCATGCCACACCATAGTCTAACATCCATATGATAAAGCTGGCACTAACACGCCTACATGTAAGTCTCTCACAGCTGCAACACTCAAGCCTCTGTTTCTTATAAAGGCCTTCATAGCACCAGCTATTTTCCTTCCTTGTATCACCCTACTTTCTACTTCTTTTGCACATTTTCCTTTCTTTTCTATCACTGTACAAAGGTAATTGAACTCTCTCACCAGTTCCAGTCTCTCCATTCACTGTAACATCACACTGAGAGTTGCCTTCTCTCTCAATAACCACCACTTTACTCTTTTCTACATTTACTCTCAAGGAACAACATTCACAGACACCTACGAACCTCTGCATTAGTCTACCAAGCTCTTGTTCTCTTGTTCAGTATTGCAAGCAACACTGTATCATCAGCATACAACAAATTTGAGATATTCCATCCATCACCATTCATTACCAATGCCATCCCTCTCTTCATTACTCATGCTTTTACTTCTCTCATCATCCCATCCATATATATATTGAACAACCATGGGGACAGCACACAACCTTGTATTCACTTAGATGCCCATTTACCCTTACACGTGCCTCACTATCATCATAAAAACTCTTGACAGCACCTAGCAGCTTACCATCTACACAATACATGTGCAAAACTTTTAACAGTCCTTCTCTGTCTACTGTCATATCGTTTTCGTTTTCATTTGTGAAGGTTCCAACATGCTTGCATGTCGGCCTTGTCACCAAATCGCGACTCTCCATCCTGCTCAGTCTCTGGCAGCTTCCCTGAGGTCAAGCTCAATGACCTCTTCCCAGGTCATTTTCAGTCTACCTCTCACTGCCCTACCCCCAACATTAACACTTCTCACTTTCTTCACCCAATTATCATCCCTGATCCTCTCCACAGGCCCAAACCATCTCAATCTACCTCTCCTCATCACAACACCTATACACTCCAGTCCCATCCTACCTCTCAACTCTTCCATTGCAAACCTCCCCCCTCCCCCCAGGCCTTGCACTCAAAGGCGTACTGCACATCCACCTAATGTTTGGCATTTCTGTAAGTTTGGGCCTGCGAATATCCTCTTCCTTTACTGGCCAGGTCTCACTACTATACAGCATTAAACTCCTAACACATGCCACAAACAAAGATCCTTTAGCATGGAGGGAGAGCCCTCTCCATGTCAGAATAGGCAACAGTTCCCTGAACTTCTTCTAACCAGTCCTCACTCTAGCCACAGAGCTAGCTCATACCTCACCTCCAACTCATAACATGTCTTGCAAATAAACCACACACTCAAGAGATTCACTAGCAAGTTCAATCCTTTCGTGCCTGGCAATACCCACATGGTCTCCCTGACACACTGCACACATGAAATCAGCACTACCCACCTCCAGCACATAACGTGTCTTGCAAATAAACCACACACTCGAGATTCACTAGCAAGTTCAATCCTTTCATGCCTGGCAATACTCACATGGTCTCCCCGACACATCGCACAACCTCTAATACCATCACATCTCTTTTGCACCCACTTATCAAAGTTATCACAACCATTGCACAAATTGGGATTACTTCTAACACCCTTGTGACAAATCGCACATGGACACTCACCCTCTTCTCTGACAGTACCACCCCCAGCCCTAGATACCATCACTTTTATCAGCATTTACTCTTAAGCCCTTGTGCCTCATACCATCTCTCCACTTCCAGATCCATTAATGCCATAAACACTTTTATAGTCTTCTCAAATGCCTTCTCCATTATTTCTCTCACTACAAATATTTGATTCACAAATCCTCTTCCAATCCTAAAGCCACCCTGTTTTGTCACTCACTAGGACTTCTCTCTTACTTTCTCTGTAATAATTCTTCCCTATGCCTTCCCTACAACACTCAATAAATTTATGCCACGATAATTCTTGCACTCACTTCGCTCACCTTTACTTTTGTACAGGGGTACAATCACAGCCTTTTTCCACTCTGCTGGCAGAGTTTCACTCATCCATGCCTTCTTACGTTTTTTTTTTTTTTAATGCGAGGATGAAGGAATCAAAGGCTAGGAGCCCGCAAAACAGTTCCTTCCAAGAAAAAACAAAAACAATACAAAAGACAGACAAATTCAAGATCCGTTCATTTCGCGATGCCTGGACATACTGCGTCTGAAAGACTGGAGTTCATAGGAAGTAGGAAATACAGAGAGGGAGACAGTTCCAGAGCTGACCTGTTGCATAAATGAAGGACTGGGAGTAACGGTTAACTCTTGCATTAGAGAGTTGGACAGAAAAGGGATGAGAGTTTGTTGTTAGATGGGTGCTATGAAAACCGTTGTAGAGGTGAAGGGATGCAAGCAGACAGTTCATAGGAGCAGTGACCATGGAAGTAGCAACAGAAAAGAGATAATGAGGCAACAGTGCAGCGAAGAGACAGAGGTTGAAAGGAGCCAGTAAGAGGAGGAGAGTTAATGAGACGAAAAGCTGCTGACTCCACACCATTGAGAACAGCTGTACGTGGGGAGCCTCCCCACACATGAGAGTTGTGGTCTACACAGGGGCGAATAAAACCCATGTATAAAGTCAACAACTGTGCAAGGGTAAAGAAGGTACGGAGTCGGCTTAGCACACCTAATCTCTTGGAAGCTGATTTTACAACAGATGTAGTATGATCTTTCCAAGATAAATCCCGAGTGAATGAAACCCCAAACATGTTCAAGGATGATGATGGATTGAGCTGGATATTATTAAACATTAGTGGGTACTCCTATGGAAGATTTTGCTGGGTTGATAGGTGTAAAAACTGAGTCTTTGAAGCATTAAAACAACAAGATTATTTTTACCCGTCAGAGATACGAGCCAAGTCAGACATTAGGAGTGCCATAGCCTCATCCCTTGTCTGTTGAAATAACTGCTGGGATGGACGTTGCGGGAACCACATGGAAAGGTGAAGGGTGGAATCATCAACGTATGAGTGGATAGGGTTAGATGTACAGCTTAGAAGATCAATGATAAATAAAAGGAAGAGACTTGGTGATAGGAGAGAACCATGAGGAACACCACTGTTGATAGATCTTGGAGAAAAACGATGGCCGTCTACAACAGCGGCTATGGAACGACCAGAAAGGAAGCTGTAGATGAAGGCACAGATAGAAGGACAGAAACCGTAAGAGGGCAGTTTGGAAACTAAAGATTTATGCCAGACTCGATCGAAAGCCTTTGAGATGTCAGGTGCAATGGCAAAGCTTTCGCCAAAGTCCCAAAAGGAGCATGACCAGGAGGATGAAAGGTTGGTGAGAAGATCGCCAGTGGAGCATCCCTGACGGAATCCACCGCCAGTGGAGCATCCCTGACGGAACCCATACTGACGATCAGAAAGAAGGTTGTGATAGGAAAGATGCTTTAAAATTCTTGTTAAGAATAGACTCGAAAACTTTTGAGACACAGGATGTCAAAGCAATTGGACGAGAGTTAGAGGTTGGGAATGGTCATCCTTCTTTGGGACTGGCTGAATGAATGCAAACTTCCAGCAAGAAGGAGTGGTACAAGCTGAGAGACAAAGGCAAAAGAGTTTACCTGGGCAGGGTGTAAGCACAGAAGCACAGTTCTTGAGGACAACAGGAGGGACTCCATCAGGCCAGTATGCCTTGTTAGTATTGAAGCCAATGATGGCAGAAAATACATCAGCTGAAGAAATTTTAATGTCAGCCATGAGGAAGTCAGAGGATGGAAGTGATGAAGGAACAGCCCCGGAATCATCTAAGGTGGAACTAAAGGAGAAAGTCTGAGTAAAGAGATCTGCTTTATCAGTAGAAGAAATAGCTACAGAGCCATCACAGTAGAAAAGAGGAGGGAAGGATGATGAGGTGAAGTTGTTAGAAAGGTTTTTGGCAAGGTGCCAGAAGGAGCGGGAAGAATTTCAATTGGAGAGTTGAGAGCATTTAGTACGGATAAAATTATTTTTTAGCAAAGAACAGACAGAGCACGATTCCGGGCAAAAACATAAAAAAAAAGATGTGAATCAGGGGTGGGTTGGCTCTGGTACCTTTTGTCGGACCTCTCCTTGTTGCGGACAGCTTTAGAACAAGCGTGATTAAACCAAGGCTTTCTTGCATTAGTCAAAGGATATGAGAAAGGAATGTATGCTTCCATGCCCAAGAGAATAACCTCCATAATACGCAAGGCACACTCAGATGACTCTCGGCCATGGAAACAATAATCATTCCAGGGAAAATCAAAGAAGTACTGCCTGAGGGCTTCCCAATCTGCAGCTCCAAAGTGCCACGGTCAACGTTTCTTTAGAGGGTCCACAGGCCGCACCGGAGCAATAGGACATGTTAAGGTAATAAGGTTGTGATCTACAACAAGCACTTCATTCCCCTCTCTCCACTACACTTAATCATCTCTGCATACACTTCATCAACCCCAGCTGTTTTTCCAATTTTCAGCCGCTTCACAGCACTCTTCACCTGTGCAAGTGTCACGTTTCCTAGCACTGCATTCCTTCTCTGTACACCCCCTAAACCAATCATGTTTACATCCCCTCTGCTCTCTCTATTCCTATTCATCAGGCTCTCAAAATATTCTTTCCATCTGGTCCTCACTTCATCCCCATGGGTTAATAATCTACCACTTACATCCTTCACACTTTCACATTTCTTTCTGCTGTCGCTTCTAAATTTCAGCACCTCTTTCCAGAATAACTTTTTTATTTTAAGAGTAGTTTGCATTCAATTTTCTTCCTAGATCATCATTTACCTCCTCCTTTTTCCTCTTTACTAGTCTCTACATGCTTCTTGCTCTCAACATATTGTTATTTCAATTGAACCTCTGTTCTGTAACCACTCTAGCTACTTCTTCCTTTTTTCCTCCACTGCTCTCTTAATCTTTTCATCCCACCTTGCCATACCTTTCTTCTTCGTTGTTACTCTTGCCTCACCACATACCTGTACTCCTAACTAAGCAATCCCTATATGCATTGCGCAGGCTGTCCAGATCCACTTCATTCCAATTCACTGATTCCAACTCCTCCTCTACTTTTGTCCTGTATTCATCTGCCATTTCTTTGATCCTCAGCTTCTTGACTTTCAGTCTTTCTCCCTGACTGCTCCTCTCTCTCTCCTGGTCCATCTCACTCCTCTCAGCTTGATCTTCCATACCACAATCATGTGATCTGACTGATCTCCACATCGTCCTCTCATCATCCTCGCATCAGCAACCATTCCCAGCATCAACCTCTCAATAAGCACATACTCAGTCAGGACCCTTTCAACACAATCCTCGTTCCCTCTACACCACATATATTTATGTGCATCTTTGTGTTTGAAATATGAGTTACAAGTGCACAACCTGCTTTCCGGACACATATCCTTAAATTGCTTCTCACTATCATTTTCTCCTTGTACTCCATTACAATCTATTATGTCAAAATCAGGACCAATGCCTACTCTTCTATTCACATAGCCCATTACGAACACTTTATAGCTCCTGAACATTTCTCCCACTGTTTCATCCAGCTCATCCCAACAACTTTCTCTCACTCCTGTCATCACACATTGCATATGCAACAATCATTCCCATTTTCACCTTCTCAAACTTGAACTTGACATACAGTACACACATCTCAGGCTGACACATTTGCAATCTCTTGGGCTGTCTGGATGTTGCTACTCCTCACCCTGCCCTAGGGTGAGAAAAGATGTCCAGATGATGATGATGATGATAAAATGGAGGGATGAGGTGTGCATGAAGATGCCCATAATAAAAAAAAAAAGAGATATTGAAAAAGGCAATATATGACAAGGGCTTTCAGTGTTTGCCCTCATTACCCTCCTAGTGACTAACCTTGGGAGATGAGATGAAGATGGATCTGAGTATTGCATGGCATATTCTGGATGAGTCTTGTAATACAGCTCCTTCATGCCCATCATAAAGTTGTACAGCTTCCTTCCACGTACCTGTTTATACCAAAATGGGTTACTGGGGACTCTAAATATTGACTCTGATGATGCAATTGTATTTTCTTGTAAATAAACTGTGTATAATTTGTATAAAATGGGATAATATAATATACAGAGGAAATAATCAATTCATTAACCCAGACCATGCCAAGTCTATATATATATATATATATATACAGTATATGGGAATTTGGTCCGGTAGCTCCTCAAGTCCGATAAAAGCAACTTCCAGTCTATTGAAGTCTGTTATATTGAGGTTTTACTATATATATATATACAGTAATCCCTTTAAGATCTGGACACCCAAGTCCCGGACATTTTGGGCTGGCAGGGGGGGGGGGGAGGCCAAATTTGCCGCGCGATGACGAACAGCTGTGTTTTAACACGTAGTTCCAGTGACGTCCGCTAGAGTGACCCTGCATCCTCCCCACTTCCCGCCTACCTATCATCGTGACTGCATGCTCATCGCCATGGCTGCCCACATGCTTGCTCTTATGGTGGACAGTTAATAAAGTGCAATACCTCGCCACTAGACCACATGGGAATTTACAGTGTTGTGCAGTGTTAAGAAATTAGAATTCAGAGTGCAAAGGATTAAGTGCAGAGTGCAACACTGGCATGCTGCAACTGGCGTGATGCAAGTAAGAACAGAATGTATAGTGTTATCAATTAAAATTCACAGTGCAAGTGCAGGGCAACATTACTGTACATTCTTCAAATGCACATTCACCACTGTCAGAGCCACAGAAGAGGTGGGTTAATCTTCGTGACGGTCACGGATGTCTTTTTTTTTTTTGTATGCAAGGAAGAAGGAACCAAAGGCCAGGAGCCCACAAACCATTCCTCAAAAGAGAGAGAGAGAGAGAGAGAGAATTTTTTTTTTTTTAAGCAAGGAAGAAGGAACCAAAGGCCAGGAGCTCACAAACCATTCCTCTAAAGAGAGAGAGAGAGAGAGAGAGAGAGAATTTTTTTTTTTTTAAGCAAGGAAGAAGGAACCAAAGGCCAGGAGCTCACAAACCATTCCTCTAGAAAGAGAGAGAGAGAGAGAGAGATTTTTTTTTTTTTTATGCAAGGAAGAGGGAACCATAGGCCAGGAGCCCACAGACCATTCCTCAAAAAGGAGAGAGAGAGAGAGAGAGAGAGACAAATTCAAGATCCATTCATTTTGAGATGCCTGTACACTGTTAAATATTTTCCATACTCACTTCTAATTTCTCATTCGCTGGTTCCTTTTCAATTATGGTTTCTGTCCCTTATTTGTGTGAACTGGTCTTAAATAGGAGCTATGCACATCCGGTAGGGAGCTATTTAGGTGGCTTTCAAAGTTAGGTTGGGTTAGGGTCAGGGGCATCAACATGATTTTTTGTAGGGGGGGGGGCAAAATAAAAAAAATTATACACATATGTGCAGTAATAATATATCAGCTGGGTCAGCCTGGGTGGGTGACATGACTCCAGTCTTATGCTTTTGCTTGGGCAGCACCAATGGTAAAGCCGTTGGCCTGTCGCCATTGGGACGCGGCAAGACACCAGTAGTACTGGGAGGCGCATTCATTTTTTGGCAGCAATACTCGATTCCCTGTTCTCCCGCGTTTACTGGAAAATTTATTCTTTCAACTCTGAAATGGTGAATTTAATGGTCATATAGTTCACTATAAAGTATAATATCAAGATGTACTTAAATTGCAGTCAAAAAGTATTTATATGCTGATATGCTATAACTCAAAGGAAAGAAAATATACTTGACGACTGGGAAAGTTCCAAACACACTTTGGAATTCCAAGGGGCCCCCCAAACCCCCTAGACACCCATGGTTGCGGTCTATAAGTACCTGTCCAGGTGCATTTTTCCCAAGTCCTGGACAAAACCAAGTCCCGGAGATGCCTTTGGCTATTACGTCGGATCTCGGAGGGATTACTGTGTGTATATATATATACACACACAAGTAAATAAAAATGTGGAGCAAGGAAACAGATAAATGCTTCTAAACACAATGAAAGTCAACACAATAACTGCGGCAGGCAGCAGCAGGTACGGGACGTGGGTCACATGGGTGAGCTTGGGTCAAGAAACCCTATCAGCGACCTACAAAAGCACAAAACACATACTGTAAACAAATGAAGCCATCTGGAAATCCAATACCTAAACGCACCATCTTCCCATTCAGTTTCTCCCATGCAATTGAGTGATATTACCGTAATACTGAATAATTAACGGAGAAATTAAATGCTCGTGTTATTGTAAGATTGTTGCTTCCCTTTGTCTTAAATTGTGATTCTACTATACCATGCAACATTATCTCTGTTTATTTAATCCTTAACAGTTGATGTTATGGCTCCATGCTCATATGGATAGCTGCTGTTTTTGCTGCTGCTGTTCTCGATCAATCCATCTGTCTGGCTAAGCAGACCCATCAACCACAGGCAAGTAAACTTCCCTGCAGCATTGTTTCATGCAGAGAACCGGAATTCCCTTGCGGCTGAGAGCCTCACCCTAGTGAGATGCAGGGAATAACATGGAGGTTTGGTTCCTCGATGGAAACTGCACTTCTGGCTCTCCACTCAGTTAACAGCGGTGACACAGCAGGCTCCACACAACCCCGTGATGTGGTTAAATGGTTACCACGCACAATTGTAAGTAGGTTACAGGAAACCATTAGGCTTGTTAGTCATTGTAGACTCACCTCAAGTGGAAAGAAGAGTAATAAAAAGGTGACCAAAAGGAAGGAAAAGGTAGAAAGACAGGAGGGGAGACACAAGAGAAAAAAAAAATAGAAAAAGGAAGACTGAGTGAATGATGGTTGTCACCACCTACCAGAATCATACTGATAGCTATTTTACCCTGTATGACGGCACTTAATTACTATAGCTTCAATAAATCACTGAGGCACAGAAGCTACTTTGCCACACCATGGCAAAATTACCTTTAAGAGACAAATGACAGCAGTTGTACCACAATGGTTGCAATGCTTCATATTATGCATGTAACTACTACTTCATCATCTGAAGTCTGACCAAAAGTTGTCTAACTTAAATCACAGAGCTATAACAAACTGCCTTGGCTTACCGTGATTGTATAATGCTGGTCATTGTCATCTACTTCAGTCTTTGTTTCACCCATCTTTGGCTTCTTTCTTGGTGCTGGTTCCTTCTCCTAAAGGTGCATTGACAGTAAAAACAAATGAATATAAAAAAAGTATACATGTATATGTATGGTCACACAATAAGGCATAGGTATGGCCTATAATTAAAGAATACTGTACATATCAATGGAGTGAATAATGAAAGTTCATAATGATGATGTTGACAGGGCAGTTATGAAGCTGACAGGAGAATAAGGAAAAGACTATTCAGAAAAAGATAATATATATATCCATCCACCCATCATCCAATCCTATGTTGCCCCATGAGAAGTGCACGAGACCAGAGCTAGGCAAGTTAGTCCTGACATTTAAGATGAAAGTGACCAGCCTCACTCATCCCTGAGTGGCATTACATGAGCAATACACCCCAACCACCCCCTGGATATAAACCTTCAACAGATTAATCTGACTGATGTGCCATAATTACCCATTAAACCACCAGGCATCATAATTTGGTTATATGGTTACCACCCAGCATAGTAAATGTTTTCCTGGTGTACAGGAAATCATTTGGCTTGTCACTCAGTGTAGAGTCACCCACAGGCAGAAGGAAGAGGAAAGAATGAAGGAAAGACAGATAAAAGAGGGAGTGTAAAGTCACCCGTAGGCAGAAGGATGAGGAAAGAATGAAGGAAACAATGAGAGAAGAGGATGGAAGGAAAGAAGGATGGAGGAGAGGAAAGGGCAGACACCCAAAAGCAGCACTACATCAAGTGAGTGGATGGTGAGCACCCCCACCTATGTTTGAAATACAAGTTACAAATGCACACCCTCCTTTCCTGACATATATCCTTCAGTTGCTTCCCATTAGCATTTTCTCCTGGTACTCCATTACAACCCATTATGTCACCCTCTGGACCAGTGCCTACTCTTCCATTCATACCGCCCAATACAATCACTTTACAGCTCCTGGGCATTTCTCTCACTGCTGCATCCAGCTAATCCCCAAAACTGTCTTTCCGTCTCTCACTCCTATCATCACACAGTGCATATGCTACAATCACTGCTAATTTCACCTTTTCAAACTCGACCTCGACATGCGTAAATCTCAAGCTGACTCATTTGTAATCTCTGATTCCACTCTGCCACACTTCATTCATCAACAAAGCAACTCCTTCCTTGCATCTTCCTTGCCCATTCATGCCCAACCTTACACACTTTACACCCTCTCACTCTCCCACTTCACACCCTTTCATCTTTGTTTCACACAATGCCATCACGGCATATCTCACACTCTTGAACACATTTGCCACTTCCACCCTCTTGTTATCCTCAATCACACCTCTCACATTCCACATGGCCATGTGAATCTGCCCATTTGGTTGGGGCTTGTTGGGCTTACAAGACTGAACTTTAAAATAAAAAAGAAGAAAATCTTGGAGAAGATACTGTTGAAAATTCAAACAATTATACACGTGTTTGATCAAATACTTCTAAATTTGATCCAAATTGATCATAAACTAAATCATTATAGTACTGTACTTAGATTTTGATCCATCCATCATCTAAAGCTGTGCTGTCCCATGAGGAGAGTAGGAGCCCAGGGCTGGGCAAGTTGGGCCTGACATTTAAGATGAGAATACAGCATTTTTAAATTTCAAAAAGAATAATGGCAGGGCAGTATATTTCAACCTGAATCCTACTGCAGGCATGTAGAAACAATCTTAATAAGGGCAACAAAAATGTAAAATGGCCAAATGATTAAACTTACGTCACAGTTTGAGCTGAAAGCTCAGACTGGCAGACAGTGAAGTCTATTCTGTAATCACCCAACTCCATCACCAAACATACGTGCCTCACTGAACATCAAATTTTAGGTAGAATCAAACTGAAAAATATTGGATGGTCTGCAAACTTAAGCATTTTGATTTTATTTTAAGTTTGTAGTACGGAGGTATACATTCTGTCTAGCCCCCCCAAAATCTGTTGAAAATTATGAGCCTGTTTCCATTACTGACACAGCACATTTGACAATGACTAATGTAAATGCCACCTCGGAACAAACGAACGACTGCTAACTTGCATGAAGGCAACCATATTTAAAAAAAAAAAAAAAAAAAAAAAAAAAAAAAAAATATACCGACCAGTGGGACTTCATATGTGATATAATTATTGTATAAAATTCTACAGTTTATTAAAGAACAAATCCTAACTTTTTCATTACCATATAAAAGATCCCTCACATATTGGTTCATCATGTAACATGGGTTTGCTGTACTGCATTTCTGGTTTATACTACCTTCTTCAAATTAATCATTCCATGACATTCAGTTACCCTCTTATAGCACTTCAACAACATACAAAAAGAACAATAATATATTTCCCATGGATAATTCAGAGTACCAAGTGTTCCCATGCAACTAAAAAACTTACTAGGGCTTCTTTAATGTTAATGTCATCATCTCCATAAATAGACGGTCAGAGGAAAACACTGTTCATATATATTTTTTCCATTCTTACATGGCCTGTGGAAAAGCAAAGAAAAATGCTTCAATGTATCTTATGCCATGAAAATAAATACTCTCGTATCCTTTGTACAGTATAAAGCTGTTTCAATATAATCCTTGGTTGAATCATCATGAACATTCTGTCTCTGGTCTGTGCATTACCAACAATAAAGTTCGAGTCAAATGCAAAGATTGGACTGACCTGTCCTGCGTTTCCCTTTCGCTTGGTTCCCTTGGCTGCTTGTTCATCTGTCTTGATGTCCCGTGTGGGACAAGCACATACTCGTACATCAATCACCTTTCTTCCAAGTACTTCTTGTCTGGTGAGGTGAAATGGTTAAATACAACTAAGACTTCAGTCTTCACAGTTCTTGATATCAAGTAACACAATGCAATAAAAATATATATATATATATATATATATTTATATATATATACAGTATATAAATATATATATATATATATAAATAAATATATATATATATATCTATCTATCTATTTATAGCCCGACGCCCTAATCCAGCAAAGGGTGGCCGCAGACAAAACGCCAGGCCAGTCAAATTTGCAAGGGATACATTACAGATTCCCACAAAATCAGATTTTCAGCAAATACTGGTCATGACCCCAAAGGAACCCTGCAGTTGCAATACAGTGCACTTGTAACCATGTCCATTATATATGACGGTACAAAAAATTTCTGCCCTTTATAATATACATGCTGTAGCTCAATTAACAATGTTTTTATGAAAGAAAATGTTACACATAACTCATGCTGAGTAAGCTGCTTCTTGAGGCAGAGAAAATTTAAAAAAAACTACAGTATTTACTCCTCTGTCTGTGCTTCTGCTTCTACCTCCATACTTCTTTTTCTTCAGTACTTCTGAATAGCTGTACTTCCTGTTAGTGGTACACACAAGACTAGCAAAATAATTTATTACAAACACACTGACTGTTTTTTGTTGGACACAACCTGTGTCACCTGGTAACGAGCAGTTGGATACTGGCTGGACACTATCTGCATTAAATGGTAATCGACTGTTGGAATGCATGCCAACACCTCAATCACGAGAGGGCTAATCACCAACTCCTTTTTTTTTTTTTTTTTTTTTTCTTTTACGCTATGTCCCCTTTTTTCGATAATGGCAGAGTTGCCCCTGGGTAGCAGACTTTTGTTTGGAGCATGTAGCACTTTATAACCAGATGCCCTTCCTGATGTATACCAACGGCCTTTGGATGGACTCAGCCTCCGACCCTTCGGCCAGTGAGGAGCGCTCTAACCCACTGAGCCACAGTCGTCACACTCCTCTCCACAATTCTTGATTCAAGTTCTTTCACATTCCCACCCACAAATACACTGAACTTGACCTACTAACTTAAATGTCCATCTAGCCGAACATCTGGTGTACTTGTTCTGTTACTGTAGCTTCCCTCCATATCAGGCAATTTCTATCACTCTGAACTGATCCTATTATAGAACAATCCTAACACACTGAACACTTTCAAACTCTTCTGCAATAGTGGAGGAAAATTACAGCTGAAGTACATAACTTCCACCTTTCTACAGAAAAGTGTTACATTCAATCATTCATCTGTGACAGCCAAAACAAATAGCTTTCACTCACCACCACTGCAGTTCTGTTGAAGTCCCTCATGCAATTCAGATAATTTAATTCAACTACAATCTTTCACTTGCCACAACCAACTAGTGTACAGCAGTATTTCAGTCTTAATCTCAACACTCCTCCCCCCACTCAATAATATACATCCTTCATGTCATCCTCCTTAACCACTTCACTCTAATGATGTACTTTATTGTACATGCCATTACTATTCCCACCAGATTATTATACTGAACTCTGGAGACACTTTTCACACAAGAGGAGTTTGGTACACTTTGCTGTACAGCCTTTATTAACTCCCTCACTAATTTAGAACAGGTCTGTCTTGGGCTGAAAGAATTTTTTTATAACATGCATGAAATAAAAGTCTCTAGACGGAAAGGACTATGGTAAAATGAAGCTCACTGATTCTCAAGAGTCAGCACAATAGCTATGGGTCGACGATTGATGCCACCAACACAAGAGCCAAGACACATGAAGCGCAGGAGAATTGGAGTGTAGTTTGGTCCATTCTGGAGAGGATCAAGGGGAACTACAACAGCCAGTCTCCCTGAGGGTCCTTTCACGTATCGAGCCTCAGGATGATCCGCTCGTACCACATACTCAGGGTAAGGGAAGTCTGCAAATGTAAAGAAAACCAATTACCATGCATTCAAATTTATTGATGTTTTCAGACCTTTATGAATCATTCACAGATGAATAAAGCAGTCTAATGTTAGCTGGAATTTAACACTTGTTTTGTCAAAATCAAGAGAATTAATGTTAACAGTATTAAAGAAAAGAGAGGAAAATGTGCAAAAGAAGTGGAAAGTAGAGTGACACAAGGAAGGAAAGTAAAGTATCTGGTGCAATGAAGGCCTTGATAAGAAACTGAGGATTGAGTGTTGCTGCTGCATGAGGCTTATATGAAAGAGTGTTAGTGCCAACTTTAACATACAAATGTGACACTATGGTGTGGCATGAAAATGAAAAGTCATGAGTAACAGCAGTGGAGATGGGACTGCTGAGGAATGCAAGTGGAGAAGAGAAAGTGGACAGGATACGAAATAATGTGATTCGTGAAAGATGTGGAGTGAGAAAGTCTGTGGACACCAGAACAGAAGAGAGTGTACTGAGATGGTATAGTCATGTGGAGGGAATGGATAACAACTGAGCAGTGAAAAATGTGAATCTGAGCGAATCTGAAGGAGGAACGAGGCGATATATATCAAGGAGAAGGTGCAAGGAAATGGTGGATTAGTGTGTGAGGAAGAGAGGTATTGAAGTCAGTGAGGATAGGTACACCAAGGAGAAGGTGGAAGGATAAGGTGGATGAGTGCGTGGAGAAGAGAGTTATGGAAGTCAGTGAGGCTAGGGAACTGACAAGAGATCCAGCTAGCTGGATGAAGGTTGTAAGAAGAAGTACAGTATTAGGGATTTGGAACCCTTTTTAACGTGACAGCGTCTGGATTGACTCTATTGGATACGTTTATGTGAAGCTACAGAATGTGGAATGTTTTTGGCATATCAGATAGAACCAGGATTCCAGGAGCTTGAATGATAAGTCAATTGAAGCATGGACCATTGGATAGGGCAAACTAAGGCTGTCTCAACGTGCTACTCCTCACCCTGAACTAGGGTGGGAAAAGGGGTCCGGACAATGATGATGATTATTAAACTTGGTAGTAATCTAGTATCCCGAAATTAAGCACCTGGTCACATTGTGTAGTAAGGTGATCCAACCAGATGTGGTCATTTGAAGTTCTGGTCATGGGGATGGCCGAGTTTTATTCACGCAATGCAGCTCAAGAGGCAAGTGACAGGTGACCCTTGTAAATGTCTAGTGTAAGTAAACAAGCCTCATACCCCTACACTCCTGATAGGGTAATACAAGACTGAATGAAATTCATATCACATCTCATATCTAGTTCTGTGTTCTAATACAAGACTGAATGAAATTCATATCACATCTCATATCTAGTTCTGTGTTCTAATACAAGACTGAATGAAATTCATATCACATCTCATATCTAGTTCTGTGTTCTAACCTTTACATGAAACACAATGCACTAACTTTTTTTCCTATATATGTAATAAATCCTTATCACACTTGAGTACTTCTCCCTTTATGGGAAAGTTCTCTGATGTATGCAAAGAAATCAAGGGTGGGTTTTCAAACTCTACAGATTTAATTTATTATCCCTGTAGATGCCTGGTGGTCTCATGAGTTAAAGAACTCTAACTCGATGTGGCTCATAAAATACTAAGTAAGGTGGTTTCAGCTTAATGTTCCAGTAATGCAACTAATGGGCAAATAACTGGTCATTCTTGTCTTCAATGTCTGCAGTAAGTTGTCTAACCCAAGGCCCGTACCATGTTTGTGAGGCAATACTAGAGCTGATGATGGATGAACATATAATAAAGCTTATTTTATTCCAAACAATGCAAGGAATGGGAGTATGAAAGATATCTGTACTTTAATGGACTTCAAGAAATTTCCCCAGCTTAATCCCTGTGAATATCTGACTGACTGTGATCTTAATCCTATCAACCCTAGGGTACAGTTGCAAAATTATTATCACTATCTCCACATGATTTTATTCACCTTAGGAAAGTAGTGAAAAATCTCTTAAGTTCTTTTAACCCCTTCTTTACCGAAAATGTGTTTTGATGTACCCTCGTACATTGCCAGTAAACACCCATGAGACACCGGAACTGCTACCGTGGTACGCTGGTACACCCTCTAATGAATGGCAGCTTATGGGCCTCAGGGTAGCTCGGTAAGGCTGTTTCTGAGGACCTCGTGTTAGCAACAGCTCTGTGTTTTGACGAGAAAGACTGTGACGAAGTTCTGACAAATTCTGACATCATAAGATACATCATGACTGAGTTGAGGTGGCACCAATGGCTTGCTCACTCATCTGTGATGTAACCTCTTTTAGACCAATCATTATTTTATTTATAATTTCTACAACAGATATCGTACTAAATTTTCTGCTGACATATGGCAAAATTTACACCCCTTGGCCTGCCTGAGAGAGTCAGTTACCACGCACTTGACCACGAGAGAGGGTGTACAGGATATTTTTTTCTCATGGCATCTCTGGCAGATTCCGATAGTGACGAGTTTATTCATCATGAGGATACTTATTTAGATGCATCAGATGATGATGCAGCAGTGTCTGATGTGTCGGTAGATGACTGTGATCCCGAAAATGATAGCGAAGTTGATGTAGTGAGGAGGAGGAGGAAATTAGTAGCGAGCTTAGTGACGCTGCACTCTCAGCAACAAGTGGGTCAAGGTTGCCATCACCATCACGTGTGTCCACACACTTCATGCTCAGTTTATAAGGTAAATAAATAAGCCATCCATCTGTGCAGGACATTTTTTTCAAGCCAGTTTGTACAGCACTTACCTGGGTAACAGTACTTTAGCATAAGATATGTAAACTTATATACCGTAATGATTTATTTGATAATATTTTTTTATTAACAACATCATGCTGGGTTTATGTGATCATCAGTATACAAACAAATAAAAAAGAGTGAATAGTTTCGACGTGGCAAAAAATATACACTACCCCTCACACTACGGGAGGGGGAGCTATCAGGTCGGTATAGGGGGTAAACATAATGTTTACATTGGGGGGAGGTGTCGGTAATGAAGGGGTTAAGGCTATATCTATCATGTCCAACTTAGGAAAGCTCCGCATAGTTTTATTCAACTTAGTGAAAAGTCTTAAGGTCTCTTAAGGCTATACCTATCATCTCTAACTAAGGAAATCTCCACATGATTTTACTCAGTTTAGGAAAGTAGTGAAAAGTCTCTTAAGGCCTCTTGAGGCTATACCTATCATCTCCAACTCAGGAAAGATCTGTAGTAGTGAAAGATTCGTTAAAGCTAAACCTATCCCCTCCAGATCAAAAATGAGCCCGAAGCCAGGAACAGCTGGTCCCAACATCCAAGACGAGAATGAACAGCTTGATTCATCCTTCAGTGGCATTATGTAAGCAATAAACCCCAACCACCCCTTGGATATAAACCTACACAGGCTCAATCTGGCTGGAGCACCTTCATTACCCAATAAACAACCAAGCATCACAGTTTGGTTAGTTGGTCACTACCAAGCATTGTAAATGGTTTCCTGGTGTACAGGAAACCATTTGTCTTGTCACTCAGTGTAGAGTCACCCATGGACAGAAGGAACAGGAGAGAATGAAGGAGAGACAGAAGAGGAAAGAAGGAAGAGAGGAAAGAGCAGCACTACTACACTAAGTGAGCTGAAGGTGCCCCCACATACCATTAAAAAAGAAAAAGAAAAAGAAAAAAAAAGAAAGAGCAGCACTACACTGAGTGAGCTAAAGGTGCCCCCACATACCAAAAAAAAAAAAAAAAAAAAAAAAAAACAAAAAAGATTCAATGAGTTAATAATTTCCCTATTCCCAACATACCATGGTTAGTTGGGTCTGTAGGTGCAGAATGGTTGGGGCAGCGCGTAACATTCGTCCTGAGGAACTGAGGGCTGGAGAATACTGGGACAGCCTTCACACACAGACTGGATGTGTCAGCAGGAGGCTTACTCAGATGCACTTCAAAAGGAACTGCCTTATTGATGTTGGTGTACAACTTGTGAGTCACTGGGCTCATCTGTGGGCAAGCTTTAGTTAGTCTACTAAAGGCAGTTCCCCATTAGTCCAAGGACATAATTTCTATACTTGTTTCTGCCGCTATAGAACAATTTTACTGAGCTTAAGAAAGCTCCCTAATGGTAAGTGGGGCTAATGAAGGTTGTTGCTAACTTTTCCAGTTCAGGAAGAATATTCTAAGCTGGGGAAAAAAAAAAAAAAAAAAAGATTATAATAAAAAAAAGATGTACTGGTGGTGAAGGAATTGAGGGTAGGAGCCCAATCTAATTAAAATTCCCCAGTCATCCAAAGTTTGTCCAAAATTTGAAAGCAGCAACTCAAAAGACAGTTGCAAATGAGTATATTAAAGAAAGTTTTCAAAATGTTCATCATCATCATCATCATCATCCTCTAATCCTGTGTTACCCAATGAGGAGCATAGGAACCCGGAGCTAAGCAAGTTGGTCCTGACATTTAAGATGTGAGTGACCAGCCTCATTCATCCCTGAGTGACAATATGTGAGCAATAAATCCCAATCACCCCTTGGATATATATAGAAATCTGCACAGGCTCAATCTGATTGGAGTGCCTTAATTACCCACTAAACCACCAGGTGCCATAATTTGGTTACATGGTTACCACCTAGCGTAGTAAATGGTTTCCTGGTGCACAGGAAACCATTTGGCTTGTTACTCAGTGTAGAGTCATCCATGGACAGTACAAAGAGGAAAGAATGAAGGAAAAAAAAAAAGACAGAAGAGGGAGTGTGTCACCCGCAGGCATAAGGAAGAAGAATAAATGAAGGAAAGTAAGACAAAAGAGGATGGAAGGAAAGAAGGAAGGAAGACAGGCAAGGGCAGTTACCTGAGAGCAGAACTACATCGACTGAGTTGATGACGAGCGCCTCCACCTACCACTAATGTTACTTATTAAGTCTAAGACAAATTACAGAAAAACTGCCTATTAACACTGCCACCAATAAAATGGATATGATATTAGTTTCCTCAAGTTAACAGCTGCTGTTATTTTGACCCCAAGTTCATATGAAGCATGGTCCTAGAAAATTGCTGGCCTAAGTTACCCTTCTGCAGTTCGCCATCCTTCTTTCAGAGGATAAGGAAATACTCCAGTTGTGGGATGTCTGTATAACCAAGTAGTGGTACTGCCTGGTTTTATTAGTCTATCTATCTATCTATAGTCCGACGCCCTAATCCTGTAGAGGGTGGCTGCAGACAAAATGCCTTCAAGTTGCTCTGTCACCCACCATTTTATTAGTGCCACCACATAAAGGACCCCAAATCTGAATAACAGCTGTATGGAATTAAGAAAGTTGCAATAATCTGAAACATCTATGATTTATGATGAGAACTTCAAGTGCTCTGAAACGCAGAATGCGAAGTCTGAGGGTGAAAAGCAGCCTGTAAGAGAATGTTATGCTCCTAGCTCTCTCATTTCAGCAGCAATATTTGGACAGAGGGTGACAAAAACAGATCCTGCTATGTTTCAAGCTGTGGAAACCATCTTTTCAGAAAAGCAGTAAGTACTACTGTATGGATGGCATAAGTACAAGTAACAGAGGCTTTTAATAACTAAAATACAGTACCCTCGCATCCAACACTCGTTTGTCCAGCACGATTCGTGTCCAGCACAGAGAGCAAAAAATTAGTACGATTTAATTACTGTAACATAGGTGTGTTAGCATAACACGGACGGAACTCCGAGAAGTGGGCAAAATCCGCAGAGTTCGCCTCTGGCATGATCACCCTCGGTCCAACATGGCACTGGATGTTCCCGTGATGCTGACAGCCACTCAAAACTTCCGATCAAGTAACCTCCCCTGCCCACTATCGTGATATGATTGAGATGTCACCCAATTAAAAACGTTTCTGCTCTCACGTGATGTTTTGTTTAAATTTCTCCCACCACAGCATCACTCAGTCACATAATTCGCATTGGACGGTGCTTTTTTCTCGCTGCATTTTACCCTGCCCATGATGCCTAGGAAGCCTTTGAGAACTCCAAGAAGTGGCGGCACCTCCCTCAGGCCACCAAGCTAGAAGTCATCGAGAGGAAGAAGAAAGGGGAGAGGAATGTGGACATCGCCAAGGCCTACGACATGAATGAAGCCAGCGTGAGGACCATAATAAAAAACCAAGACAAGATCCTGGCAGCAGTGAAGGCTTACAGAGGCAAGCCACTTGACTCCAAGTGCAGGCCTATTGACCCAGCAATCATCATAATGGAGCGGTACCTCAGTTATGGTGATTCTGTGTGTGATTTCGATGGATTTATGAGGGAGGTTGAGGAGCAGCAGCAGCCATCCTCCAGGGACCCAGTAGGACTACCTACAGCCTCAGATACCACCTTCCATTCCCAGCAAGCCCACCAACACTATCCTAAAAGGTTAGTTATTATTCATAGTACAGTACCATTTATTATAGTTACAGCAGTACCAATATATATATATATAGGTATATGGTAGGTATTTAGGGTGACTTTTCCTAGGGTTGCTGACATAATTCATTTTTTGCCATAAGCTCTGTCGTTTGTCCAACACGTTTTTGGTCCAACACAGGACCCGTGCATGACAATATTACTGTGTTGGATGGGAGGGTACTGTAGATTAAAAGGCTGTATGAGTAATATGTGGCACTGCTGAATGGAAGAGAAACAATGAGATATCACTGACAAAGCAAGTATGCACAATTGGCAGGTAAAGTGCCAAAGAAAGTCTTTACGGGTACAACTGAGAGTTTAACTGGAACCAAATTACAGTATGTCATATGCATGAAAGACAAAGGAATGGAAAATTAGCAAGAAAGAAAAAAAAGTTATATAGAGCTAGTTAAACATGTAGACTAATGACATTTTTTAAAAACTCTTGCTACCAACAGACAGCTTTATTCAAGTTTACGATGGATTTTCAAACTGATGGTTATATTTAGCCTGCATCAACACCCTGAGAGCCTGAGATCCATGCAAAGTTGAATAAAACCATCCGGTGGTAGCAAGGACAAAATATAAACATTATCATATTAAAAAGGTTAATTCCTCTTCCAGATACGACGGCTGATAAGAGGTCTGTTCAGAAAGTATCTGACCTGAGACCCTAAAAAATCAAGTCCCTGCCAAGTACTGCCATGCAATAGGAAGTCCCCTGCCAGATGATAACCATGCATATGTTCTGTGTATACAATGTGGGTATGACAACAATACATATCATCACCTTCATAAAGAAACTGCATGTCATTTTTTCTACTTTTTGGGAAATTGAGAAAAACCTGTCTCATTTTCTTAACTTTTAAATGACTTAGGAAGAAACTTGAGGCACATTTCACTCACACCCTAGACCTGGAAAAGGCAGCTATAACAATAGGTGGGCCACGTGATGAAGAATTGATTTAGGCAAGAATCCAGAAATCACCAAAAAATGACTTAGGCAATTTCTTTATGAGGGTGACAATACGTACAGTCATTTAGCGATCTTTCCAGAAAACACACAAAGCGGACACGAATGTAGGTATGGCTGTTTAGTATGACAGCACCTGACCTTGTTTGAGCCCGAAGTGTGACCTTGACCTTGGGAGCAGATGGCTGGTTATTGAGCACGATACATCGTCATGGCACGGGAAACAATAGTATGAAGTTAAATCAAAATACCCATGCATATGGATGTTACAGAGTAGACACAAAATTGCAAATGGACCGGCAGACATACTGACAGAACTGCACAAACCTATAGTCCCCAACCGGTTTGACTGGTAGGGAACTAAAACCATGCAAACCTAGAGTCCCCAACAGGTCTGACAGGTAGGGGACTAATAAACAGCTAACCTGTTGAGCTGGGACACTAATCCTCCTCAAAGTAAGCCCCTTCTGACTTGATACACGCAGCCCAGCGTTCTTTCCATTGCCTGAAACACCTCCAGCAGGTCCTGGATCTCTTCTCTCAGATGAACGATGCTTGTGCCATGCTGGAGCATGCAACTCACGATGCAAACTTTCCGAAGACTGTTATCAATGGAGATGAGATTTGGGTGTACGGGTATGACTCAAAAACCAAAACACAGTCATCCCAGGGGATGCACGCTGAGCCAAATAAAGCACGACAGGTCCACAGCAAGGTGAATTGCTTGTTGACATTTTTTTTCTTCGATTACCAAAGTGTTGTGCATCATGAATACACATCTGAAGGTCATAGTAAAAAATCATTACAGTAAAACCTCACTACAACGGACTAATTGAAACCCAAGCCATTCCGAAAACTCCAATAAAAGTGACATCTGGACTTTCCCCTGCTAACCCAGACTGTTTCCAATATATCAGACATTAGTCCAGATTGCACCAATGGTTTTTCATCAAGGTATTACCAACTGTTTTCACTACCACTGCAGTACTGTACTGTATCGTACATTTACAGTACTATGGCATAATAATCGAGTGGTATCATTTACAGTGAGTCCCTGAGTTCAGCGTTTGTTTTGTTCTGGCCATACCACACCGAACTCAATTATCGTCGAATTCACAATATTTGTTTACAAGTAAATAGCCGTGTTCCTTTTGACTCATGGCAGTATCCACTCATATTTACCTCTTACTCCAAGTTATTCCCTCATATAAAACTATAAGTAGCCCGCTGCATAACACACATAATTTTAGCAAGGTTTAGACTTGATAAAGGCCATACGGTATGTAACACACAAGAAGATATTTTCATACACTAAAATTGTCATGGACACCATCCGGCTTCACCCCACCAGTTCCTCCTAACTTGTGGCAACATCCCATTTATCTCTTAATTTTTCTCAAATGCCACTATAAAAATAATTTCCTCCATAACACAGTAAAATTGAAGCAAGGCTTGGCCACAATACTTTTCGTAAGTAATTAAAAAATATTATTTTCTTACATAACCATTCCGACTCACTTGGCTCATCTGACTCTTCCCCCACCTTGCTGAGTGTTTATCATTATTCAGAACCTGGTGAAGGATCCTTCAGAGCAAATCCTTGAAAACCATTACCCATTATCTTCAGGGTCATCGTCAAGGAACAATGAATCTTCCTCCCGACTGTCTTCATTGGCAGAAGCTGAAAAATGGACAGGAACTGGAGGTGTAGCTTGTACCTTGCGTGCCATGTTCCGTGTAGTCAGTGCTTGGTGCCCTTCATTTATATTAACGTCAGTATTAATATAGACCATTTTCTAAGTTTTTAGCATTTAGAAAATACTTTATTGTTACAAGTTAACCCACTGACACCACAATTATTTCAGGCGGGTACCCCCCCCAGCCACAATTCAAGGGGATTTTGGCGACTTTCACCATGGGCAAATTGATTATGTTCTGGCTAAAGAGGAAGAATTTACACACCTGACAATGCAATCCGCACCCCATAGGCCTAATGGTTACCGCACAATTGTGTGTCAAAGTTAAAAAAAAGGTTATAATAGTTACCCCTCGAAAAATCTAAAATGTGAAAATTTTGATGACTACCTATTTTTCTTACTGAAACAGGTCATTTAAAAGTGTTTTGTCACACCAACCAAAACAGGTGCATGTAGGTGTGGGAAGATAACTAGGCTGTGGGGAATAGGCCTATAGGTACGGTGATTGGAAAAATAACCAACTTCTAGGATGAAAAGAAAACACTTCAGTGTGTTCTGTAACATCCTGGTGGCCTGATACCTCTTAAGGGTCTGTAGGGGGTGGGAGGGTAATAAGGATCAAGGAGGGAGGGATGGGGTGGGGTTTGGGGGGGACACAAGGCTAGCAGGGTGGAAGGAGGGGCGAGAGTGGGTGGGAAGAGACACAGGTGGTGATGGGAGGAGAGCTAAAGGTGTGTGGAGGGGTGGAAGGGTGATGGGAGACAAGGAGAGAGTGAGGGAGTGGGATGGAGGGTGGCATGGAAGCGGCCCAGAAGGGGGTGCCCCCCACTGCCCAGGTTGGTTCGATCCCCCCTCCCACCACCTCAGAGGCAAGTTCTCACTGGCCTGAAGCCATGTACGTCATAATTGGGGCGGAGCCAGCGCTCTGCAGTTTTTTACAGGCCCCACTAAATTGATGTGATAAGACATTTTGCCATAACACTCTCAACGCATTAACTAAAGCAATTAAGAATTAAGGTTAATTATAAACACTTCTCAAATACTGTACTGTACACTTGATACACATTATTTATGATCATACTGTTATAACCGAACTGCAACTTAACAAATTAATCACACTGTCCTGACAAAGATTTGATCTCAGGTCCTTCCGCTTCATAGGCGTGCATGTTACCACTGAGTCGAAGAGGATCCCCGCTTTGCCTCTAGCCAACGTGGGCTTTTATACACCCCATTACATCACTCTTTACTCCCCCTGGTGATTAATTTGGTCATTTTAGAACACATGTGGTTGCATTGTGCATTGGAGGCCACCACTGGAAGCGCTGCAGACCACACCGGACAGCTCACCCCAGGATGTAAGGCCTAAGATGCTGTCAACAACAACATCACTGCCCTCTAAGCCTTGCCTCACATCCCACACCGCTGCCAACCAATGTAATAACCGAACTGCAACTTAACAAATTAATCACGCTGTCCTGAGATTTGATCTCAAGCCCTCGCACTTCATAGGCACGCATGTTACCACTGAGCAAAAGAGAGAATCCCCAATTTGCCTCTAAGCAACACAGGCCTTTATACACCCCATTACGTTACATACTAAAGATGTTCACTTTGTCTGCATATTGCAATTATCACTTGTCACCCTCAAGCAGTATATCAGGAACTTTCAAGGAAATGATGTGGGTCAGACTAAGGCAGAGTGCGAGAGGGCAATAATGATGCCACCAGCCTGCCACCAACCAATGCATGAACACGCAAACCGTGCAGACAATACGGCCACTCCGCACCGAGGTCAGACAATCTGGACCTCTTCTAGCTTTTTCTGAGTCTTCCCAATATATCAGAATTTATTCCAGTCGGCTACTCAACTCCAATAAAGGAGAATTCTGGTCTATTGAAGTCCATTGTGGTGAGCTTTTACTGTACGAGGTGCTACCCAAAAGTTCCAGTAATTTGAACAGAGGGAGCCAATTGTGTGCAGTTTTGCCTTTTGCCACTAGAAGGAATCAGCAGCACCCCTCATGTGTCAGTGTGGCCCCGGCCATGTCTGTGTGCAGACGCACTGTTGAGCTATGCTTAGTATTGTAACATGGCGTGTAGGTGGTTTGGCGGTTTTGCAATGGTGGACCTCATGGAACAAAGAACCTGCATCAAGTTCTGCTTCAAGATCAACAAGACGGCTGCAGAAACTCATTGGTTGCTTCAGCAGGCCTTTGGTGACAATGCCATGCCCCAAGGCAGAACATTTTTCTGGTACAAGCAGTTCAAGGAAGGATGAATGTCCATTGAAGACAATGGCCGTTCTGGACGACCGTCAACAGCAATAACACCAGAAAATGTTGGAAATGTTCGTCAGGCTATCCTTGCAGGTCGCAGACAAACTATCCATGATGTTTGTCGTACTATCGGACTGTCGTACGGGAGCATGCAATGCATTTTGTCGGACATGTCGGGCATAAGACTCATCGCTGCAAATTCATCCCACCTGGTCAATCTGTCAGCAGAAAGTTTTACTGTGAAGTTTTGCAGCATCTGAGGGAGAACATCCGCCGCAAATGTCCAGAACAGTGCAAGAACAAGGACTGGTCCTGCATCATGACAACGCCCCCACCCACACGTCAATTGTTGGCCGGCAGTTCCTGGCTTCCACTAACAAGGTACTCATTCCCCACCCCCCCTACTCGCCTGACCTTGCCCCCTGCAACTTTTTCCTGTTTCCCAAGCTGAAATTACGACTGAAAGGGTGTCGATTTGACTCAACTGAGGAGATCCACACAGAATCGCAGGAGGTGCTCAAGACCATCACGCCTGAAGCCTTCCAGGGATGCATGGATTCATGGAAAAAACACTGGGACCACTGTATACATGCCCAAGGGGACTACAAATTACTGGAACTGGAATTGGAACTTTTGGGTAGCACCTCGTACAACCACAACGTTATCTGTCGTCTTCATGATGCAGTTCGGCGGAAGAGACCAGACCTTCAGAATGTGGCAAGATGGAATCTGCACCATGACAACGCCCCTGCCCATTTTTCTCGAGTGATTAAAATTTTTTTGGCCAAGCACAACATCCCACAGGTCCGGCAGGTTCCCTACTCACTAGACATGGCTCTGTGCGACTTTGGTTACTCCCCAGGCTCAAAACTCTCCTGAAGGTTCCCAATTTCAGACAAGAGAAGAGATCATGACGAATGCGATGAAGAACCTGCAGGAGATACCGAAAACCAATTGTGAAAAATGTTTCAGGCAGTGGAAAGAATGTTGGATAAAGTGTGTCAAGTCAGAAGGGGCCTACTTTGAGGGGGATTAGTGTCCTAGCTCAAATGGTGAGCTACTTATTTTTTTAGGGCCTAAGGTCAGATACTTTCTGAACAGACCTCATATGTGCAAAAATACCAACCAGCCACATTGGGCTCTTTAGGGTGCGTTCCTTCTCCTCAACAGTGACTGTAAATCCATACCCTCCCTCCAAGTCACTCAGATTTGGAACATCAAGCATGCCTCCCGATGAACTACTTGTCGCTGGTGGCACACCACCCATCGCTGACACTGACGGCTGTATGGAGGGAAAATGGAATTGTTATTTAAGGACTGGAGTACAGAGACCTAAAAATAAAACTCATGCATACAGGAGAAAACACACACACACATACAGCTGCCCTTAAATGTACTGGACCATTGCAGCCAATCCTGGAACCTCCTAAACATCGAACAAGGAAATGTGGGACTTGCTGTTGCAGTTTACTTAGGCACAGGCAAGAATGATAAATATTAGAAATGGTAGATTTAATGATTCATGATGGTAGGGCTGACACTAAGGAGCTACACATGGCTAATACTTTCCATGGAAGGAGATAGATGAATAAAAACTGAAATGGATGTACCTGTACTGGAATTCAGCTATCATTTATTTAAAATGCCTATATATAACAAATCAAACTTTGTTTAGTTATGCAATATCTTACCTGAGGCATAAGAACTGTTGGAAGGGAGTTCTGCATAGACTGCTGTACTTGGTACATCATAAACTGCTGGAAAAAAAAAAAAAAAAAAAAAAGTCAACCAAAGAGTGACTGGCTACAAGTAGGAGTAGTAAATGTTTTTCTCAAACCCACTTTCCACATGCACACTAGGTGAGGAGGAGATCATCATCATCATCATCATCACCACCACCATCATCTAATCAAGTGCTGCCCCATGAGGAGTGTGGAAGCCTGGGAACAGGCAAGTTAGTCCTGACAGTTAAGATGAAAGTGACTAGCCTCACTCATCCCTGAGTGGCATTACGTGAGCAATAAACCCCAACCATCCCTTGGATTATGAACCAACACAGATTCAACCCGACTGGAGCGCTTTAATTACCCACTTAACCACCAGATGCCATAGTTTGGTTATATGGTTACCACTCAGCATAGCAAATGGTTTCCTGGTGTGCAAGAAACCATTTGGCCTGTCACTCAGTGCAGGGTTGCCCGTAGACAGAAAATGAAAGAATGAAGGAATGAACGACATAAGAGGAAGGAAGGAAGAGAGGAAAGGGCAGCCACTCGAGAACAGCACTAAATCAAGTGAGTGGATCCAGTAAATTATTTAACTGGGGGGGCACAAATAAGAGCCACAGCTCAGGCTGTACTAATCTTCCAGTGGCTGTGCATCACTGCTGACTACTCCACCCCTACGCAAACTTACACATAGCGCTAAGCAAAGACGGAGAGAGAGATTTTTTCTTTTTCACCAAATGAAGCCCTGGATGTTTATCTTTACTAAACAAAATTTTTGTCTAATTTTTTTCATTGCACCATTAAGCAAACTTACACACGGCGCTATGCAAAGACGGTGATTTTTTTTTTTTTTTTTTTTTTTTTACCTGATGATGTCCTGGATGTTTATCTTCAAGTTTATAATAACCAAAGCTAAAAAAAAAAAATATATATATATATATATATATATATATATATTTTTTTTTTTTGTGCACCACATGGTGGGATAAAAAAAAAAGGTAATTGTGCAATCAACAGGTTAACCTTTGCCATGCTACACACCTCATACGAGTCACAATGAAGGTCAGCGTGGGCCAAGCTGCAAGCCTCAAGTGAGATATAAGCTACTTTACACTGATTTTTTAAAAATGACTTAGGGGAGGTTAAGTACCACACAAAGAATCAGCACAGAAAAAAAAAAAAAGGGGGGGGAGTAGATATGCTAATTAACTTTCTGGATGTTAAGGTAAAACTTCTGCCAAGCATGTCTTGATGTCTGACTAGAACATTAAAATGTTGTGTAACATCGTACTCGATAAATAACAATTACTGGTATACAAAATGCCTTCCTCAAATATTAGTTTGTATATACAGTAGTACCATTTAACCTATAGCTAACTAGAGTATAAAATCTGCAATAATGCAAGTGTTATCTTACTCTCATAAGCTTTTGCATTAAGATCTGCAACAAAAGAAGTATCATCTTTGGAGTTTCAAGGCTTTCATCTCTAACTATCAATAGCCAGACACCCCAATCCCATAAAGGGTGGCCACAAATAAATCACCTCCATGTTGCCCTGCCCCCTGTCATTGGGCTCCCTCACCCCAACTTGCAGCCTCTTCTTTTACTCCATCCCTCCATCTCATCCTTGGTTTCCCCCTTCCTCCACCTCATTCACATACTCTCCTAGTTAGACTTTCACTTTCCATCCTGTCCACATGGCCAAACCACCTCAATGCATTTCTCCTAATGCTTTCGTCACATCCACATTGAAATAAATAAAATAAAATAAAATAAACAAAACTCAAATACAATACTAGAGCCAAAAAATTTGCAAAATCTCACTTGCAGGTATTTGATGCTAAATGTCACTGCCATCCCAAGAATCCACCAAGAATGAAAAATATCCACTGCCTATATTCTCCCGCCTCATTACTGGAGAAGGACACCTTTAAGTGGTGCCACTAATACAATTATGCAAATGCTTTGCTACTCTGTCATACTAATGTCCCTAAGCTACCTCTCTATACTGTACCCCAAAAGGAGGATGGTGGACTGCAACGAAAATGCAACTTTCCTAGAGTCCACAAGATTCATGTTCATATAAGCCTGGGGCCATCACCACAACAAGTTATTCTTCTACCTTATACTCTTCCTTCTATCCTCTTCCATAATCATCTTTTCACCTTATCTTTTTACCTACAATTCTTCCTTCCATCCTCTTGAATGTTTACAGTAATCGTCATTCTGTCTTTTATTCCCCATTCACTCCATTCAATCTTCTGTAACTCCTTCACTACAAAAAGCCTTTCCTATGATGAATAATCTTTCTGGTAGCCTGACAAAGAAACAGATGCAATTACAATAAGTGGTAAGTGAAGATATAAAAGGGTTCTCTAATCAAGTGCTGTACAATCATCTGTACCGCACCAGAATGAAATGTTAAAATGCACATCGCTGCTGCAAAGAAGCTATATACTGTAACTAATGGCACAACCGGTTTGCCAAGTAACCATCTCTCATTAACCTTTGGCATGGTGAAGGTTGTGAGTGTAAACCCATCTGAAGTGAGTCCCATTGCTTGAGTGACATTGGCTGGCAGCAGCTGAGATCCTTGTGGTAACTCTGATGGTGGTGGTGGCTGGGGATGGTTCACTGACTCTGAATCTGGGGATGGTGGCTGGGTTGCAGCAGCATCATCTTGAATCTGTAACATATCACCATCACTACCATCATTGCCCTGATCATCTCAAAGGCCACCATTCCATTAGGCAACCATGAGAGGTTGCCCGAGTACCACCATCTTGGGGACACCAAAATCCTACAATTAGCACAAAATCATTAGTCTACTTTAAACCATACTACACAACAGTCCAATCTACACAAAAATATTACCATTATCGGTACCGGTACAGTGATCCCTCGGTTATCATGGATAATTGGTACCAAGCATGATGAATGATTACGAAACTGCATGATAAAGAAAGCACAGAACCTATGGGATTTAACCTAACTAGTATCAGGCATCCCAACTGCAATCCAAAATTTTCCCTTTTACAATAATTTAGATCCACTTAATAAAAAGCTACATACTGTTATGGTATCAGAAACACACATAAGTAAGTAGTTTAGGAGACAGTGATGAAAAGGGCACACTAAGGAAGAAACATGTACCATAGAGACCTGAGACAGGCTTGAGGTAAGGGGTTCTGAACCTAAGGGATGGAGAGTTAGTGGTCTCCATCTCCAAGGATAACTCGGAGAGGATGGCCGATGTATCCCTCAATGCCACTGGAAACCACAGACACTGCACCATCATTCTCAAGAGAAACCACCTCAGGTGCACGATAAATTTGTGCCAAAAAAAGTGTGATAACAGGAGTGCAGATTTTCATCTTGCAGTGATAATAAAAACTGCTACAGCCAAGTGCACGAAAAGCAAGGATCACTGTATTATCATTATGATTAAAAAATTACAAGTTTGGAGGCTATTAGCAGAGCACAGTATTAAATATTTTCATATACCTGTATATAATAAAATTTCAGTGAAACTAACACAAACACTAATAGCAATTCCATATACAGTAAGACCTCACTATAACAGACTAATTTGGGCCCAAGCCATTCCGAAAAATGTGAAATTTTAATAAAAGTGACATCCGGACTTCCCCCTGCTAACCCAGACTTTTTTCGGTACATCAGACATTAGTTTGGATCGCACGAACGGTTTTTAAACTGTTCTGACTACCACTGCTGTGCTGTACGGTACTATGTTAACTTTACTACATTAATCAAATGGTGTAATATATACCGGTATGATAATACTGTACTGTACACTGATAACCATGTCTTTTATTTACCTTATTGTGGTGAACATAGCTGAAGTGGCAGGCAATCTGGAATGCTTCTGGCTTTATCGGACTTTTTCAGATTTAGCCAATGGGAATTTAGTTCAGTAGCTCCTTGTTTCCAATACAAGCGAATTCCAGTCTACTGAAGTCCGTTATATCGAGGTTTTACTGTATATTAAAGAAGCCACTCCCTCCAAGGCTGGCATGGAGCTGAGGCCTGGCCTCAGTCTCAAGGCCCAGACATCAACCTTGACCTTGATGCCAGGTGAAAAATGTTAAATCCGATGCCAAATCCACACGATGGCTTCAAGAGCTGATCAAGTGTGGCATGCATATATGTGCTCACTGCTCCACCACAAAGTTATATTGGTGTCATAATGCGAAGGCATCTCTCTCCTGCATCAAAACAATTAATTAGGGTATGGTATTCCACCCAAGCACTTTCATGATAATTCACACAATGAGTCTGTGGTGGATGACACTGAGGATGTTATGACTGGTAAATGGGGTATTTATGGTTGTGATAACAGTGGGGTTATTTTGCTTATGGTAAGTGAGGATGTAATGGTTGTGATAATGGCTTACGGTAGTAGTAAATGGCGGGTTATTGTTGTGGTAATGGGCCATTTTAGTTGCAGTAAGTAGAGGATACTACGGCAGTGATAACAGTGGAGGTTGTTATGGTTAAGGTAACAGTGGAGGTTGTTATGGTTGTAGTAACACAAGGGGACTTATGGTTGTGGTAACATGAGGGGATTGTTATGGTTGTGGTAAGTGGGGGTTGTTGTGGTTGTGGTTACAATGGGGGTTGTTATGATTGTGGTAAATGGAGGCTGTTGATTGTGGTAAGTGGGAGTTGTTATGGTTGTGGTAAGTGGGAGTTGTTATGGTTGTGGTAAGTGGGAGTTGTTATGGCTGTGGTAAGTGGGGTTGTTATGGCTGTGGTAACAGTGAGGGTTGTTATGGTTGTGATAAGTGGGGTTGTTATGGTTGTGGTAAGGGGGGTTGTTATGGTTGTGGTAAGGGGGGTTGTTATGGTTGTGGTAAGGGGGGTTGTTATGGTTGTGTTAACAGTAGGTGTTGTTATGGTTGTGTTAACAGTAGGTGTTGTTATGGTTGTGGTAAGTGGAGGTTGTTATGGTTGTGGTTGATGGGGTTATGGTTGTGGTAGGTGGGGTTCTTATGATTGTGGTGTGTGGGGTTGTTATGGTTGTGATAACAGGGGAGGCTGTTATGGTCATGGTATGTGGAGGTTGTTGACTATGGTAACAGTGGGGGTTGTTATGGTTGTTGTAAGTGGAGTTGTTATGGCTGTTGTAACAGTGGGGGTTGTTACAGTTGCGGTATGAGGAGGCTGTTGATTGGTAATGGGGGTTTTATGGTTGTTGTATGTGGAGGTTGTTGATTGTGGTAACAGTGGTGGTTGTTATGGTTGTGGTAAGTGGGGTTTGTTATGGCTGTGGTAAGAGGAGGTTGTTGATTGTGGTAACAGGGGCTGTTGTGGTTGTGGCAAGTGGAGGTGGTTTATTGAGGTAACAGTGGGGGGGTTGTTACGGCTGTGGTAAGTGGGGGTTGTTGGGTTGTTATGGCTGTTGTAAGTGGGGTTGTAATGGCTGTGATAACAGAAGGCATTGTTACAGTTGTGGTATATGGGCAGAAGAGGTTATAGTTAAGGTAAATGGAAGTTGTTGGGTTGTTATGGTTGTGGTAAGTGGAGATGTTATGGTTGTGATAACTGTAGGGGTTGTTATGGCTGTGGTAACAGTGGGAGTTGTTGGGTTGTTATGGTTGTGGTAAGTGGAGGTTGTTGATTGTAGTAACTGAGTTGTTACAGTTGTGGTATGTGGGGGTTGTTAAGGTTGTGAAAGTGGACATTGTTTGGTAACTGGTGGTTGTTATGGTTGAGATAAGTGGGGGTTATGATTGTGGTAAGTGGGGGTTATGATTGTGGTAAGTGGGGTTGTTATGGTTATGGTAACAGTGGGGGTTGTTATGGTTAACAGTGGGAGTTGTTATGGTTGTGGTAACAGTAGGGGTTGTTATGGTTGTGGTAACAGTAGGGGTTGTTAAGTGGGGTTGTTATGGTTATGGTAACAGTGGGGGTTGTTATGGTTGTGGTAACAGTAGGGGTTGTTATGGTTGTGGTAAGTGGGGTTGTTATGGTTGTGGTAACTGGGGGTTGTTATGGTTGTGGTAACAGTAGGGGTTGTTATGGTTGTGGTAACAGTAGGGGTTGTTATGGTTGTGGTAACGGGGTTGTTATGGTAAGTGGCATTGTTATGGATGTGTTAAGTGGAGGTTGTTATGACTGGTAAGTGGAGGTTGTTACGACTGGTAAGTGGGTTGTTACGGTTGTGGTAAGTGGGGTTGTTATGGTTGTGGTTAGTGGTTGTTATGGTTGTGGTTGGTGGGGGTTGTTATGGTCGTGGTTAGTGGGGGTTGTTATGGTTGTGGTAAGTGGAGGTTGTTGATTGTAGCAACTGTGAGTTATGGTTGTGGTAAGTGGGGGTTGTTATGGTTGTGGTGTGGGGGTTGTTAAGGTTGTGATAAGTGGGGGTTATGATTGTGGTAAGTGGGGTTGTTATGGTTAAGGTAACAGTGGGGGGTTGTTATGGTTGTGGTAACAGTGGGAGTTGTTATGGTTGTGGTAACAATGGGAGTTATGGTTGTGGTAACAGTAGGGGTTGACGGCTGTTATGGTTGTGGTAACTGGGGGCTGTTATGGTAAGTGGCACTGTTATGGTTGTGGTAAGTGGATGTGGTTAAGATTGTGGTAAGTGGAAGTTGTAATGGTTGTGGTAAGTGGAGGTTGTTATGGTTGTGGTAAGTGGGGGTTGTTATGGTTGTGGTAAGTGGGGAGTTGTAATGGTTGTGGTAAGTGGGGGTTGTAATGGTGGTAAGTGGGGACTGTTATGGTTGTGGTAAGTGGGGGTTGTTATGGTTGTGGTAAGTAGGGGTTATGGTTGTGGTAAGTAGGGGTTGTTATAGTTGTGGTAAGTAGGGTTGTTATGGTTGTGGTCAGTGGGGGTTGTTATGGTTGTGGTAAGTGGGGTTGTTATGGTTGTAGTCAGTGGGGGCTGTCATGGTTGTGGTCAGTGGGGATTGTTATGGTTGTGGTAAGTGGGGGTTGTTATGGTTGTGGTAAGTGGGGGTTGTTATGGATGAGGTAAGTGAGGTTGTTACGGTATGGCTGTGATATCAGTATGGTTATGGCAATGGGTGAGTTGTGGCAGTGGTGGGGTCTGTACTATAGGTAAGGACAAGTGCTCGTGGGCCCTTCGGGCCCCTCGCACTTGCTCCTGCGGAGGGCTCTCGCACTTATGTGCTGTTAAAGTGTAACATTGTCACTATCGACCGTCAAGGCGACATAGAAGGTCCACGATGATCCGCGTATGTGCTGTTCTAGTCTAACGTTGTCGCTTGGATTTTTTGCAGCTAACCAACTGATCGTGTTATTTGCAGCTTCGGGATTGGAACCCAAGTTGTCCGAACGCAAGTCCGAAATACACACAGACACACGGCTACTACTAGGCCTAGAGTGTATCTTAAGTCCTACCTATGGGGAAAAAAAATCTACGGAGATCCTACGCCGGGCGGCGGGAGTAGCGTTTTTTGGTCAAAATGTGATCGCTCATTAAATATGGTTAAAGTTTTTCAATCGTGATGGGACCAATTTTTTCACATCAGAGAATTTTTTGAGATTTTTGTGCCATTTTTGGTGCGATCTGAATGTATAGTTTCGGCTGCCCAACACACACATACACACACACGGCTAGTGCTATAGTATATTAAAAGTAGAAGGGTAGAGTTGTGATAATTGTTGGGTTTGTGGATGCTGTGAGGATTGTGGTTGTGCAGGGACTGGCTGTGGTAATGGTGGTGGTAGTGGGTGACGTAGTAGTGGTGGTCGTGGTTGTGGTGATGCTGGAGGGTGTGGCAGTAGTGGTGGTGGTAATGGGTGACGTAGCAGTGGTGGTCGTTGTTGTCGTGATGCTGGAGGCTGTGGCAGTAGTGGTGGTGGTGGAGGTTGTGGCAGTAGTGGTGGTGGTGGAGGTTGTGGCAGTAGTGGTGGTGGTGGAGGTTGTGGCAGTAGTGGTGGTGGAGGTTGTGGCAGTAGTGGTGGTGGAAGTTGTGGCAGTAGTGGTGGTGGAGGTTGTGGCAGTAGTGGTGGTGTTGTGGCAGTAGCAGTGGTGGAGGATGTGACAGTGATGTCCATTGTGGTAGTGGTGGTGGAGGTTGTGAAGGTTATGGCAGTGCTGGGATTGTCTGTGGTGGTGGTGGGTTACGTGGTAGTGGTCGGCGTTGTGGTAGTGGTAGAGGGAGCTGTGGTGGTGGTGGTGCGTGCTGTGGTAGTGGTGGTGGGAGCTGTGGTAGTGGTGAGTCTGTGGTAGTGGTGGAGAGGGTTGTAGTAACGGTCGGGGTTACGGCAGTGGTGGTGGGGGGCTGCGGTAGTAGTGGTGGGGGGCTGTGGCAGTAGCAGTGGGGGGGCTGTGGTAGTGGTGGTGGGGGGTTGTGGTAATGGTGGTGGTGGGGACTGTGGTAGTGGTGGTTGTGATAATGATAGTGGTGGGAGTTGTGGTAACCGTTGAGATAATGATAATGGTGGGGGTTGTGATAATGGCGAGGGTTGTGATAATGGTGGAGGTTACAGTAATGGTGGGGGTTGTGGTAATAGTGAGGGTGGTGATGGTGGGGGCTGTGGTAATGATAGTGGGCGCTGTTGAAATGGTTAATAATGGTGGGGTTATGGTAATGGGATCTGATATTGGTATTGTTGTGATAACAGTGGGGGTTATGATGGGGTTTGTGGTAAAAGTGGCGGTGATGGTGGTGGGATCAATGGTAATGGTGGGAGCTGTGGTAGTGATGGTCGGATCGGTTGTATGGATAAGTAGCGATAGTACGGACTGCGGCTGTGGGTTGTGGCAATGTGGGATTTGGTAATGGAGATCGTGAATTTAAGGGTTGTGAGGGTGGTGAAAAGGAACAACCGGAGGAAATTGATAATATTAAAGTAACACAGCATAAAATACCTCGAGGTGACCATTACTGATTGAAAGGATTGTATAAGAGAACATAAATTAACTACAAAAGGCGGAAATCTATGTATATCAGATAACATCCATAACCTCAAGAAGCTGCAACCGAGTGAAAACAGGAAAAATATTCTGTAAAAATGTGGCTCTGCCAAGTATGCTGCACAACAGAAGCTATACAGTATGTTTATCAACAAAGGCGAAATCAACGAACTTCAAATAGGCCTAATAGAAAACATGGCTTATAAAAGAATCTTTCGAGCACCAAATTATACCCCAGGTTGTGCACTTAGAGCTGAAACTGGCACGTCAACTTCATGTACAGCAGACATACAAAGTAAATTATCATATGTCAGATACATTTTGGATGATCAAATAAACTAGTAGAAGCAGTATTTTCTGATCAACATGAAAACCAAAGCACAAGCTGGGCTACATTAATAAAATGCTATCTACAAAAAGTAAGGACTAGCAAAAGAAAAGAAACTGAAATTAAAAGTGAATATTATTGACGCAAATATGTAAAGCAGAAATACTTGGCAAGACCACACTAGAATACTACAGACAGTGGAAGTACGAAATTAAAGAAGATATACTGGTTCCTTGAAAGCAGTGATAAGAAACAGGGAAGTGAGCATGGAAGTGAAAAAGTTACTACATGACAGAATTGTGATACCAACTCTAACGTATAGAAGTGAAGTTTGGACGTTGTTGGAAGGACACAAGGCAAGAGTGACAGCAGTGGAAATGAGTTATTTAAGAGGAGCCTGTGGAGTCACATGGAGAGACAGGCTGACAAATGAGGATATAAAGGAGCTTTGTGGTAAGGATGTGGATGTGATAGGAAGCGTTATGAGGAACACACAGAGGTGGTTTGACCATGTGGAGAGGATGGAGGGTGAGAGACTGACGAGGAGAGTGTATGTGAGGTGGAGGGGGCGACAGGGAGGGGGAAGCCGAGGATGAGATGGAGGAATGGAGTGGAGAGGTATATGAGAGCAGGGCAGTGAAATGGCGGGGGACAGGGCGACGTGGAGGCGATTTGTTTGTGGCCACCCCGTGCGGGATTAAGGCAATAGATAGATATACAGATAGATAGACACTGGGATTCGTCAACACTGTTCAGAGCACGAACAAACACACTGAACTTAAACTGGAGAAAAAACACAATAATGAGGAAACAGTGTGTCCGATGTGCGATTTTGAAAATGAAACATTAGGACACTTTATACTAGACTGTGAAGGGTTAAATGAAGTGACCCAAAAATACGGTAACGTATTGCAAGTCTTTTCCACAGAACAGAACAGATATAATCAAAACCATACTTCTGTTTGGAAATAATAAAGAATAAGTAAAGGAAAACAGAAAAACAATATATGAACTGCGGAAACTAAAAGAAAATAAGTTATCAGAGCACGGCGTACCGTAATAAAAAAAGACAAAAGGATAAGGAGCGGGCGCCGATACAAAGGTTACGCCCCACCTACTACTACTACTACTGAGGTAACGGTAGTGAGGGTGTGGATTGTGGTAGTGGTGTGCGGTGTGGTAGTGGTGAGCGCTGTGGTAATGATAGGTGATGTGATGTAGGTAGGGAATGTGGTAATGTGTGTGATGCAGGTGGAGGCTGCGGTAGTGGTGGTGGTTGTAACTGTGGGGCTTAAGTAAAGGTATGTTGAGGTGAACGGCAGCAGTTATTTTAGTGATGAGGATGTGTTGCAGGTAGTTGAAGTAATGGTGGGACGTGTGATGTAAGCACAGGTTGTAGTTGTGATGTCGGGTGTGATGCGGGCAGGGACAGATGACAGTGGTAGTGATGTAGTTATGGAAAAGACAGATGTTGCAATATTTTATCAGGAAGTGGTGGTGGGGTTGTAATCGTGCGGAGGTGATGGAAATGGTAGTTGACTGTGGTTGTAGCTGTGGTTATAAAGTTGTACAGGAGTGATAAATGTTGGGATGGTGGTGGGGGTGTGGTAATAATGGTGAATGTTATGCAAGCTGTGTGTAGGATATAAATATTTTATCATCAATTTGTCGTTTCCCGCGGAATGTTGGTAAATTTGAAGGAGCTGTGTGAGTATTCAATGGGTCATAATGATCAAGGGTATCGGATGAATGAAACCTGACGATATACATATCCGGAAGACGTTCTAGTTCAGAATGGAGCGACAGTCTCACATTCACAGCAGCGATTCCCCAGCGAAAAGATTTTACTAAGGACCGGTAGAAGTAATTACTAAATGACACCCAACTCATTTCGACGATTATTGCCAATTCTAATAACATACCCAGCCATTTTCAATAAAAGATTACGACTATGATTTAATGCGGTACGACATTTTTCCCCTCGGGATGCACTTCCACCTGAAGTCACGACTAGATAAGAATCCTGCCGAGCTGCAGCTGCGGGAGAACTAACTGCTGCAATATGTAAAGACGTAGTCTAGGATATATTCTACTAAGTGAACAATATTTTCATTGTAAGCGACTGTGAGCCTTGGAGAACTACATCTTGCTTACTAAAAACTTTCCCCCGAGTATGGTTATTTGCCTACAACAATCTCCAAGAAAGTTTTGCCCACTACAGAATATACAAATGCCACCGCTTACGTTGAAAATGGAAATATGAATACTGCCCCTTGATCTTTTCATATTATTTAAAATTTTATTCACATATGACAATACATTTTCCAAATGTGTTAGCAAAGACTGACGAATCAGATCAGTCACATAAAATTACGGAATTTTGTAATAACTACCGTATATTTGCTGAAGGTGTAAGTCAAGACCCACCACCCACTTTTGTTTGTATATGTATTAAGCATACTTTTTAAAAAATCACTCATCACTATCTCGCTCCCCACAGACCGCAATACATCATAAGTCCTTTCTACAATGTAGCTATTCCAAGAATCGGAAGTCATGTCATTTCCTTTTTTTTTTGGGGGGGGGAGAGGTGATTTGCTAAACTATTTACAACTATGAATACCCTGGTGCAATTAACACAAACGTACTGCTCTATGAATTTATAAATGGCAACTTAGGCTGAATCTTTTTACAGCTCCTCACCTCCAGCTCTTCCTTAATTGGGAATGTCTGGCTTGTCGATGCATATGTCTCATTCCCATGTTTCCTGCCCGCTTTAGGGTGCTTGCTCATGGTGTGGTTCGAGTGTTCAGCTTTCACGTTCCTCACTGCTTGCGGTGTTCTACCCTCCATGCCGGTGCTTCGTAATGGAGCTTTCTTAAACCTCATTGTACCCTGCTTCTCATTCAAACAGCCTATTTGAAAGGCATCATTTACATATTTACAACTAAAGCTTTAGATATAGCATTTCACAGCAGCTCTGAGTACCCCTTCCGATGCGTAGTCGTCCGATGACGGATTTCCACATTCGGGCCACCTGGCATATTAATTCGTCACTTTCATATTCACTTTCAGTACTCAACCACTTCGGGACACGTGAAAACCCATGTGATCCACAGAAAAAATATATATATATACACCGAGAGAATGAAACTCTTGAATACCATATGCTAACAAACTTCCCCTGGATGAGAAGCCTGTACTCGACGTTGCCCAAATAACAAGTACTGACTGGCGCCAACATGTTTCACAGACCAACACTGGATTTTTTCGGTCGATATTTTCACACGCATTTACAACCTCTCTCACAATCACATAGGGAAAAATAACTCCAAAATATCAAACATACGCAAGCACTGCCTTTATTTCAGGTCATCGTATTCAGTATTACATGAGTCTTGTAAAATATTAGCGGTTATGAGAAAGGTAACGTAGCTAGCCTCGCAAAAGGTCCACGTCAAGTCGAGACGAGTACAGACGAGACCGCTGAGCTCGCATTCACAATACCCGGAAACAAAAGAATACAGTAATCAACTTAATTTCATCATAATTTAATTAATAGTATGTACACTAGTGAGCTGGCTTTTGAGCCATGACTAAACAATTACACCGTATGTGATCCCGTGGAAAGTAACGCAGGTGAGATCGTCCTGTTGCCACACGTCGCTATAATGGCAGTCATGCTACAGTTATAGTATGTATCTAAATTTAGAATGATGTCCGGTTAAGCCTTTAAGTACGCAGTATCTTAAAAATATTATACGTTCACAATAACTTCAGGAGTTTACGGATCTCCGCAATATAATCAAATGTAACAAATTATCTGTACACAAACTGGCAAGGTATGATAAAGGTGGATAGCAGTAAAGGAGTAAAACGGAAATAAAGCTGAAGTTATTAACGAATAGGAAATCGGATGAAAAATTGAAAATGATACAACAATGTGGATACCGGACGTGGGAATAAACAGAAAAGGAGCAAAACAAAGCAGGAATGAAAGAAAAGCTGAAGGAATGAACAAGTAATGATAAATCGGATGAAAATGATACAAAAATTTGGATACTGGACGTGGGGAAAGGAGCAAACCAAAGTAAGAATGAAAAAACGACACACGAGGAGTGATATAGAAGGATGGGCGACACAACGAGCTAGACGAAAAACGTGTTCAATATTAACAAAGTATCCACTACTCAACTCTTGAATATTAAACGTCGGTATCGTCTATAACAACGCAAAAAACACAAGGGAATACGGTTATAAGAGTGGGAATCCTGAAAGAAGCCGACAAAATTAATGACAAGATGTACCGTACACTGGCTACTAACCAAAATGCAAGCGAGGAGGAGGGCTATATAGTGTACTGCTGATGCGAACAAACTAAACTACAGAGTGAGGCCCAAGGTGTCCGTAAACCTCCAGCACTCCCAACATCCCTGCCACCCTCATGAGTTCAGCGTGTGTTGACGTGTTCGTCTCTCTCTCTCTCTCTCTCTCTCTCTCTCTCTCCTGCAAAACGTCCTTTGTATTTTTTTTTTCCCTGCTGCCGCAAATTAAGACATTTGACAGTAAACAGGTTGATGTAAATTGTTTCAAACTCCTCCAGGCCTTATAGTCTCTCATAAACTGTATAAAATTATATGCTGATAGGAATAAACTACAAACGACGTCCCTCAGTTGCAGAAGTTAAGGTAACTACAGGAATGATTAGGGCGACGCTACCAAATAACCTGGTACACCAACCTCCAACAAATATAATCGTCACATTTTCTCCCCTCCCTCACAAAAAATGAGGTGATAATAACGAGTACCCCTAGTGCATCACTTGCCCCCTACAATCGGTCAAAAGACCGAACCTTAGATCTTGTCTTTTGACCGTATCCAAAATCACATTGCTTCATCCTTGTCTGACCTTTAATCCGTCCATCCAGTTTGGTCTGAACCGATCAAAAATGTCTGAGCTAACCTTGCCTTGTGCCAGACGCCTCGATCCCGTTTGGGGTGGCCACAAACAAATCGCCTCCATGTCGCCCTGTCCCCCGCCATTTCACTGCCCTGCTCCCAACTCACACACCCCTATCGTATACCTCTCCATCTCATCCTCGGCCTCCCCCTCCCTCTTCCCCCCTCCACTTCACTCACATACACACTCTTCGTCAGTCTTTCACCCTCTATCCTCTCCACATGGCCAAACCACCTCAGTGTGTTCCTCATAACGCTTCCTATCACATCCACATCCACACCACAACGCTCCTTTATATCCTCATTTGTCAGCCTCCCTCTCCATGTGACTCCACAGGCTCCTCTTAAATAACTCATTTCCACTGCTCTCACTCTTGACTTGTGTCCTTACAACAACGTCCAAGCTTCACTTCCATACGTTAGAGTTGGTATCACAATACTGTCATGCAGTAACTTTTTCACTTCCATGCTCACTTCCCTATTTCTTATCACTGATTTCAAAGAACCAGCAACCTTTCTTCCTTGCTGTACCCTTTCAAGCACTTCACCCTCCAAACCTCCATCCTTACTCATCACACTACCCAAGTACTTAAACGTACTCACATTTTCCAATTCCTCACCATCCAACCTCGCTGTACATTCGCTGACTTCACCTCTCTCAAAGACCATCACTTTACTCTTCCCTACATTCACCTTTAGATTCCGTTTCTTGCACACTCTCCCAAACTCATCCACCAAGCCTTGCAGCTCCCCTTCGTCTTCACTCAACAACACAGTATCATCAGCAAACAACAGTATAGGGAGTTTCCAAACACTATCCTCTCTCACAAGGGCCACTCCAACATCCACTACCCTACCTTGTACCTCTTTTATTATCCCATCCATGTACAGATTGAACAACCATGGAGACATGACACATCCCTGTTTCAACCCAACCTTCAAAGAGAATAATTCACTTAGTTCACCATCCACACGCACTGCAGCCTTAGCACCATCATACATACTCTTCACAGCATTCAACAACTTCCCATCTACTCCAAATATTCTTAATACTTTCCACAATCCTTGTCTATCCACCCTGTCATATGCTTTCTCCAAATCCATGAAAGCCGCATACAACTTCTTTCCCTTCTCTAGAAACTTTTCCACTAAAGACCTAAGAATGAATATCTGATCAACACAACCTCTTCCCTTCCTAAAGCCTCCCTGTTCTTCTCCAACTAATTCCTCTGTTCTTTCTCTAACTCTGTCAATATGTATCCTACAATACACTTTTCGTATTATACTAAGATGACAAATGCCCCTATGATTACCACACACTTCTTTTTCCCCTTTTCCTTTGTACATGGGAATAATTATACCTGACTTCCAATCCTCCGGGACTCTACCTTTCTCCCAGGCCAATATGCGCATCTTCCACATCCATTCTACTACTATCTCTCCCCCATGCTTCAGCATTTCACCACACACTCCATCAATTCCTGGGGCTTTCCCCAGTTTAACTTTCTTCATTGCTTCCACAACTTCTATCCTACTGATTTCTTCCTGTCTTCTCACCTCCCTCCTTCTCCTAGCCATTCCCCAGCCACTTATACTCGCATTACTTCCATCCTGTATGTTCAACAATTCCTTAAAGTGTTCTCTTCATCTGCTCAAAATTAAACAGCTTCATCCTTCACTGATCCTCAACGCTTTAACAAAACTGGGTCCAAATCAAAGAGCAAACAACTTGGAATTATAAAGCCGAACATTTGATCTTGGCCTGTGACCATGACCTCTGACTGTTCTATAAAAAAAAAAAAAAAAGCCAACTTCATGTTTGTTTGACTCCTTTCACGAAGTTTGTTCCAAATCTGATAAAATCACTGGCATATTTTAAAAACCGTCACTTATTCCCTGGCTACATTATTCAAGAACATAAAAAGAAGACTGTGGATGATGATGGACTGACATTAAAAAGACCAAAATTCACACGAGATCCTTTTACAGACCCATGATTGCACAATCATTCCCATAAACCGTCAGGAAGAATTGTACTGTAAAAGCGTAATTACTGACGAGAAAATACCAAACCATGTTGGATACTCCTCAGTCATTTGCGCAATTACTGTATACCACGGTTATGCCTGCGCAATCACGACTGACCGTGCATGAGGTCACTAGCAACTTGTCGGCGCGCGTTCTCCCGATGGGTAGTGCCACTCCCCCTCTTTTGTGGACTAGTTGGTTCACGTTTTTCAGACATTCGCCAGCTTGGATGGCGTAGCCTGTCACAGTTCTAGCGGCAGTGGTCGTGGGATTTGGGCTTAGAGTCAAAAGTTTAGAGGCAGTGTATTTACTCGCAATGGTGAAATCTTGAGTATTAACCAAAGGTAAGGCACTGTAACGTTTATACCAGTACCTGATTAAATCATATTGAACGACTGTTGAATCTACGCTCTATCAATTGTTGGTAAAAATAACACTTCCATGAAATCTGCGCTGCATAAATACAAAACTTTCATTATATCAGTAAAATTAATATGCTGAATCATAACTGAATGCATGCATATCATCATTCACAATTCTTTTGGCTGGAATTCGATCACCTGAAACATCCATGGAGCAATTCTCTATATAATCTATGTACGCTGCAGGGATTATTCAAAAGTAGTCAAGGCGGGAAACACAGACTATATATATATATATATATATATATATATATATATATATATATATATATATATAGTATGTGTGTGTGTGTGTGTGCATATATATATATATCGTCATATACTGTACAATATATGCATATAATACGTATATACATACATATACAGATAGGCAGATATATGGAGGGTCTTCATAATTTGACCAGTTACTGTATAGTAGGGTAATGAATTTAAGCGCAGTTATGCAGTAATAAGTGAAATTATTAAAGCTACATGGAGATCATCTGTCCTGTAAATATGCGATGAAAGTAATGCAGTAGCCTACTGTACTCTTCAGTCGCCAAGGCAAGCTAACTAACCCCTTCAACCCGGGAATTATTCCCGATATTTCCATTTCATATTCAGCCACAGACACACTTTTCCTAGTTGGAGCGGCTTTATATAGTTTTCTATAATCTCTTCACATTTCGGTGCTCTCCTTAGCTATATATCGTCTCAGCAAACAAAAATGCGCAATCAGAGTGAAATGGTTAACTCCGAACAGCTTTCGTTGACAGACGTCTCACCGAAGCTTATATATAGAGAGATAGATAGATAGATAGATAGATATAATGACGTTAACAACCAAAAATTACCCAATGCTGAAACATTTTACGTTTCCATTTGTCGTCCAACGCCTTTCATGATACATTATTGCTACCGTCAGACAGGTTTATGCAGCACAATGTGTAATGAAAGGCTTGGATAGTCCCCATTAATCCCTGCAATATGCTTACGTCTACTCTTGCTTCCGCGATATTATTTTATTCAGTCTAACATAGTACGATTAACAATTAATATGTACACATAGCCTAAGTGTTTGCATATATATATATATATATATATATATATATATATATATATATATACCGTATATATATATATATATATATATATATATATATATCCCATTGGATCCCAGGGGTGCTGGACGAGGCATGGCACTGGGTGGGTACTAAGCGTACCGCCCTCCGCCTATCAGCAGATAGTTGAGAAGCTCATAGGTCCCTACCCGGAGGTTCCCTACTTTGTAAAGACTTGAAAAATCCCAGTTCTGTCCAATATTCCGGACACTGGGCTCAATGGGTTAAAGAGACTGATAGGTTTGCCAGTCATTAACCCATTGGATCCCAGGGGTGCTGGACGAGGCATGGCACTGGGAGGGTACTAAGCATACCGCCCTCCGTCTATCGGCTCATAGTCGCCAAGCTCATAGGTCCCTACTCGGGGGTTCCCTACTTTATAGACTTGAAAAATCCCAGTTCTGTCCACACACTGGGTTCCAATGGGATAGGCCTATATATATATATATATATATATATATATATATATATATATATATATATATATATATACTGTAATAAAGAAACCTCAAGCTAACAAAGAAGTCTGTTGAAGGAACATTGTCTCAAAAATTCTTTATTTGGTGCACGCTTCCGGAAAAAGATGAAGATATACGGCACCGCCATACTCACTGGTGTAACTGTTCTGAAAAATAACCAGAATTAGTGTAATACTTGGTTCCGATGAAAACACGAACCTCATTAAATGGCACCGCTGTCTTCGTCTGTGCTGTCATAAGCTGGACACTGTAGCTTGAAGTGGTGCCAGGACCTCCAACAGTCATGGGATGGGAAGGATTAACGGAGGGTTTGTCTACTGTGTGATTTGTGGGGTCACCTGAGCATAATGGTCGATTTACTGGCAGTGAAGGTCCGACAGGGATAGTGCTATTTGTAACACTTAACGGCATATGTGATTTACCTGAACACGATTTGTTGCTGAACGTGTTAATGGTGCTCTGCTGTAAGACGGGCATATTGTGTGTACTGTGTTCAGAGAGTGAGTCTGCATTTGGAGAATCAAAAATTTCATCAGGGGGTGTAGGTGGAACAGTGGGAATGTACTGTCGCAAATCACTGTCATTTAATTCATAAAGTTGGGGATTTGGTGCATTAGTTAATTCATAAAGCGTGTTAGGCGGTGGAGTGTGTGAAGTGCTACCCATGTTCTGAAATTAAAGAACGTACATTAAAATGACATTTCATTTACTCTGAGGAAAAAAAAAAGTGATAACAGGTGAGATAAGTTTTGCAGTTTCTAAAACCAAACCTCCATATCCTTAACAGCAGGAACTTATCTAATTAGCCAAGCAAAACTGGTGTCCAAGTTAAAATATAATTCTAAACAAACAGTTCACGGTATCTGCACTATTTTCACGTACGGCGTCAACAATGATAATAATAATCTATAGCAAGACGCCATGATTCAATAAGGGAAGGCGTTTCACTAAGTTGCCGGTAGCTGTTTTACGGGAAGGGGCACTAATCCCCGGCCAACCCACTTGTTGATACGTAGGGAACACATAACCGTTGTTTATATGGTTACCTCCCAGCGTTGTAAATGTTTCCTGGCTTACAGGAAACCATTTAGCTTGTCACTCGATATAAAGCCACCTGAAAATGAAGAAGAGCAAGAAAAAGTGACAGAAATGATGGAACTTGGGAAGTAAAGGCAGACAGAAAACGAATTATAAAGGTGATGGAAGTAGACAGCACCACATAAATGAATGATGGTAATAATAATAATAATAATAATAATAATAATTCCATCCATCCATCCATCGTCCAATTCCAAGTTGCTTCATGAGAAGCGTAAGAGCCCGGGGCTAGGCAAGTTGGTCCTGACTTAAAATGAGTGATCAACCTCACTCATCCCTGAGCGGCATTACGTAAGCAGTAAACCCCAACCAACCCTTGGATATAAACCTGCACCGGCTCAATCCGATTGGAGCGCCTTGATTACTAAACCACCAGGCGCCATAATTTGGCTATATGATTACCACCCAGCATAATAATTGGTTTCCTGGTGTACAGTAAACCATTTGGCTTGTCACTCAGTATAGAGTCACCCACAGGCAGGAGGAGGAAGAATGAAGGGAAAAAAGACAAAAGAGGGAGTGTAAAGTCACCACCAGGCAGGAGAAGAAGGAAAGGAAAGAAGGGAGGGAAGGGAAGACACCCAATGCAGCACCACATCAAGTGAGCGCCCCTACCTATTAATAATAATAATAATAATAATTCGGCCAAAGAAAGTAGTTTAATCGACAGTGATGAGTAGGCCTATCTGTATATACACTAGTTACGTCAGAATCTATTATATAGAAATGATTCATAAGCCATAGATATATCGAAGTTGTACAGCAGATATGCAAAGAATTGATGGCCCGTAATCGTACGCCTGGCACAACCATGCAGGAAAGAAAACGAAAGTGTGTTATGCGCAGCACTTTTACCCAAAATATTGCCATTCAGGCAAGCAACATACCTTTATCTCCATAAGCGAGTTGTATATAGTACTTCAGCTGAGTTGAAAGTATGACACTTTACATTCTTCAAGCATATATTGATCCTTTAGTTTTAGTGATACGCAAATTTCCAATAGGCTGACTCAATCGGAGGAAACACTATGTCGATGAAAAATTCTATAACAAAAAGGTAATTCGAAATTTAGACACTAACATGAACTCGTTAGTCCACAATTTAACAACCAAAAACATTATTACTTCAGACTCTGAAAACGCAAGCTACTGAAAGTAAAATTGCATGTTTAAATTCTGCAATTGGTAAGTTCTTCGTGATATTAACAAATGAAATTAATCAGAATTTCGTTCTACGTTTCAAATGGAAACATGAGTTTTCTGCGGATATGAGAATTAGTGATTTTACGAACCAAATAACAAGTATTGAATTTAATGAAGTTAAGCAAGTAATACCTAATTGACACCAGTAAAACTAATCAAATATTACGTGACTGGCTATGAGCCAATCACCGTTAATGAAACATTCTTCTCGTTTCAGTGTCTTTGGACATAGGTCCCAAGTTAGGACCGCACTGCACGGCTTGTTCACAAGGTTACGATGAATTTGATTTACAACCCAATTTCAACAGAAGACTGGGCACACACACACACACACACACACACACACACACACACACAAAAGCAGCTTGCGTAGTGATACAATCGAGAGGATGAAAAACGCATGTTACCAATAACCCTTGCTTATTCTGCCTGATGGTAGGTAGCCTAGTTATCAAAGATGATAAGCAATCAGTCCAAAAACTTGAGTATGCGGAAAATATCAACGATTCAAAAGTAATGAAGGGGTAAATCGAACGTGTCAACTATCACGAACTGATTTAATCTGTTAGTGAACGCTTCTCAAACTATCATAAATTAATGCGGAGTCAGATAAACAAGATCTATGCTCAAGTGCTGTCATTCACATACTCGAGTTACTCTTTACTTCAGAAATGAACTTGAAAACAGGATAAAATGCAGGTTAGTTGGACGAGTCTACAAGATGAGTTTATATGCCTTTGAGTCGTTCCGTTTTCTTTTATTTCCTTGTGTGTGTGTGTGTGTGTGTGTGTTCCGACAATGGGCATAGGCTTCACAGCCTGCTCCCAAGGCCCAGTAGTTCTTCTACATACCATACATCTCAACATATCACCACTTCGGCGCTAACACCCACTGTCCATATTGAATACATGCTAGAGCTGTCTTATACAGGACTGGTGTATTGGTATTAGTGGGCGTATTTTTACATGTCGACGGGTCTTCTGGTAGATCAGTAAAGTCTGCTGTAATGAAATTCAAATCCTTCAACTGTTCCCTGCCCCACCGGAATTGGAACCTGGGTCCGGTAGGACCACAGTGTAGAGACTGCAGGTCACCACTTTACCGACTGAGCCATCACCTCCCCCATACGTCCTTCGTTTTCTCCTACATACTGTATGTGCCACAAGTACAATATCTTAAAATCCAAAATTATTCATTCATAGTTGTCTACTCAATTTCAGTAAAGAATTCTCCCTTGTGGCAGTATGCTTCTTCCAACGCCAAAATAATAAGTTGCAATTAGTGTTGCACACGGATTACCAAAAATCCACATTGAATTCCACGAAGATAGCGTCCGTAATGTTTTGTTCCGACTCTACTGCCACGCTATTTGTGTACTATAAAATGGTGACCTATCGGGTTCAAGGGGTTAAACAATTTATAATAACCCCTTTAACAGAGTAATCTTTCTATATTTCACTTCTGACATGTTACCTGAAATTAAAAACCTCAGTGGCATCTACATCGACGTATTATATGCCTGCCACCCCAAGGTAATTTGCATCTGATCACTGGTCAATCACACACAAATCGGTGTGTATGGGATATTAAGGACAATTTATTGTATTAGGATCTTAAGCTTTAAAGGTATCTACATAGCTGAAGTCCTAAACTCCAAACTCCTTGCTGTTTTTTTCATCAATGCAAACCTCCACCATTTTGATGGCAAACTTGACTGACACCTCTATACAACAAGACGCTCAAACAAGAACTACCCAGTACCCAGACGGCGGAGGAATACGGGACTGCGTAATCTAACGCAAGTCGTCATGAACTATGCATGATTGGGCGGCCTGCACGATGACGTCATGGTTCCACGCTCGACATTGACGTCATCATTACGTCATGATCCCAAGTTGTAACCTGACTGTAAGCTAGGACTTCGGAGGCTTCGTACCAGTTCTTGACAATTAGCTATGCATTACCCCTTTCGTCTTATATGTAATGCCAACATATATAGTTGACCTCTGTAACTTACAAAATTGTAAAACTGTAGTATACAAAATACAAAATAAACCGCCGATGAATACAGAACACAAAGCCTCCTGTGCCACTTGGAAATTCTACTATATGTAAACCAAACTCAGTTCACGCTACTCCAGCGGCAAATCGCCCCTACTTAATCTTGTTGAGCCATGCTAACACAGATATACCGAATTTTGAACCAAAGAAAATTATCAAAGTTGCCTACCAGGGTTTCAGTCGGACCAGAGTCCAATGATGAGATTAATTTTTCTATTTCCCAGTCTTCATTTTCTGCATCCCAGCCATCTTCTTCGAGATTATTCCATTCATTATAAATGCCCGAATTGGACGCTCTTTCCAGTCTCATTTTTTTTTTTTTTTCATAAATAAGCAATGAAATCATGCACTATGTTCACCGCGTATTGCCTATACACAACACAGTACACCCTCTTCCCTCGCGCTTCAGCTGGTAACTGAGTAGCACAGTTGCCAAATAAGAAAGCTCTTGTAGCTGGAATGTCGCTAAGTATACATGAGGGGAAAAAAATGCAAGAACTGCTGTAACTGATAGAAAATACCTAGAGCCGAGTAACAATATCTAATATACAGCTAATTTTCTTAAGGCTGTTACAACTGTCGCAAAATGGAAATGAATCTCCTAGATCTAGAGCAGAAACGCTACATTGGCAGCATGGGAACACGCCGCTGAGACAGAATGGGTGGGGAGGGAGGGGGGTAGATGTGAGCTGTAGCTAACCTATCAACGTTTTCCATTTAAACCAAAGCTACACCACGGTGGTGGAGTATATTCTGTACTTCATTGCTCATAGCTATCAGAATTACTGCTGCTGAGTGAATTACCTCTGAATAAAGATGATGAATCGCATTTTAACACTGATGAACAAGTTGCGACATGTACGGTGCACTCTTGGCTTGTGGTCACTCACCAGTCCTAAGCTTCATTATGCACCAAAACATACTTATCGCTATTAGTTAATACTGTTTATATACAAAAAATTTCACAACCTCACGGCGTAATTTAATTTTTAAGATTTTTTTTGTACTCCTTTACTATTCCGAGCTTTACCCTTGCCATGACGCATACATGCCGTGTCCTAAAGATGTAGTTTTCGTTCCACTCTACTTCCAGACGACTGTATTCACCTTAGGGTACCTGGCTTTTTAAATTGGAGGGGTTTGATATTACCTTCATCACCCCTTCACTGCTAGACGTCTCCCCTCAGCTGAATCAAGCCGTCTAGTGATTGCAAGGAAAAAACAAAGTGGGGGGTCATTGTTGCTAAGGTGATAATAGTACCGTAGTTTCAACTGATGAATGCCTGTCAAAATAGCTTCTATATTAAGGCCCGTTAATGTACTGTTTGTACTTTTCTTACATTTTACGTGGGTGTTGTTATCGATGACTCAACAGCGTGTGACTTCTCTGCCCCCCTTCTCCCCTCCCCCCACCTTTCCTCCTCCCCTTCCTCTCACCTCTGTCGATCCTTCCATCCTGGCCGCCCACGCCTTCCTCTAGCTCTTCCACTCCCCAGCACCCATATTCCACCCCCCTCTCTCTGTATTTCACTTTTTCGTTTCCACGTCCCTTGCCTCTTGCTCTTCCTTTCTTCCCCCTTTTCACACAATATTTATTCGCATTTCCACCCCCTTTCTATTTCCTCCACTGGGCCGTACTCTCCTTGATTTAGCAGACCGTAACGCCTTTCTACAGTAACCTACTTATTTTGTCCGCCTCAATATGTATCAACAGCATGTTACAGATGTAAACCATAGGTTATAATTAAATCTATCTATCTATCTATCTATAGCCCGACGCCCTAATCCCGCAAAGGGTGGCCGCAGACAAAACGCCTCCAAGTCACTCTGTCACCCACCATTTGACTCCCCTCCCCCCAACTCACCCCCCCTCCCTCATATACCTCTCAACTCCATCCCTCCACCTCATCCTCGGTCTACCCCTCCCTCTCCCTCCCTCCACCTCACCTACATACACCCTCTTAGTCAGTCTTTCATTCTCCATCCTCTCCACATGTCCAAACCACCTCAGTGTATTTCTTCTAATCTTTTCAACCACATCCACATCTACCCCACAACGTTCCTTCACTTCTTCATTCGTCAACCTGTCCCTCCACGTCACTCCACATGCTCCTCTCAAGTAACTCATTTCCACTGCTCTCACTCTTGACTTGTTCCCCTCTTGCAAGGTCCACGCCTCGCTTCCATACGTCAGGGTAGGGATCACAATACCATCATGCAGTGACTTCTTAACTTCCATACTCACCTCCCTATTTCTCATCACTGCTTTCAGTGTGCCAACAACCTTCCTTCCCTGCTGTACCCTTTCACGTACTTCATCCCCCAAAGTTCCATCCTTACTCATCACACTACCCAAGTACTTGAATGCACTCACATTCTCCATATCCTCACCATCCAACCTCACTGCACACTCTGTGACTTCATTCCTCTCAAACACCATAACTTTACTTTTGTTTACATTAACTTTCAGCTTCCTCCTCCTACACACTGTCCCAAATTCATTCACCAGACCTTGCAACTCCCATTCATCTTCACTCAACAATACTGTATCATCAGCAAATAGCAACACCGGAAGCTTCCAAATCTCACCCTCATTCATTAGGGCCACCCCCACATCCACTGCCCTACCTTGTACCTCCTTTACAACCCCATCCATATATATATTAAACAGCCATGGAGACATTACACACCCCTGTTTCAGTCCCACATTGAGATCAAAGAACTCACTCAGCTCACCATCCACTCGCACCGTAGCCCTAGCTCCCTCGTACATACTCTTCACAGCACTCAACAATTTCCCCTCCACTCCATATATTCTTAATACCTTCCACATACCTTTCCTATCTATTCTGTCATAAGCTTTCTCCAGGTCCATGAAGGCAGCATACACTTTCCTTCCCTTCTCTAGATACTTCTCCACTAAACATCTTAGAACAAATATCTGATCTACACACCCTTTTCCCTTCCTAAATCCCCCTTGTTCTTCTCCAACTAGCTCCTCTGTCATATGCCTAACCCTATCAATGAGTATTCTACCATATATTTTACCAGTCACACTAAGAAGGCAAATACCCCTATGGTTACCACATACTTCTCTCTCCCCTTTTCCTTTGTACAGTGGAACAATTATACCTGATTTCCAGTCCTCTGGAACCCTTCCCTCTTCCCAAGCCAATCTACACAACTTCCATATCCACTCCACAACAATCTCACCCCCATACCTAAGCATTTCACCACACACTCCATCAATTCCTGGGGCCTTTCCCAGCTTAATCTTCTTCATCGCTTCCACTACTTCCGACCTACTGATCTCTTCCTCCCTCCTCTCATCTCTTCTTCTCCCAGCCATTCCCCAACCACTTATACTCACACTGCTCTCACTCTCTACATTCAACAAATCCTCAAAGTGCTCCTTCCATCTCCTCAATTTCTCTCTATTCTCCACCAACAATCTATTATTCCTATCTTTCACTCCCCTACTATTTCCCCTTTCACACTGCCTTACTTTCTTTACCTCCTTCCAAAACAATTTCTTACTCTCCCTCCATTTCACACTCAGATTCCTCCCAAACTCTTCATCCACCTTCTTCTTACTCTTCACCAGTCTCTTAACCTCCCTTCTCCTGCTCACATATACCTCTCTTTTCTCTCTCTCATCTTCTCCCCTACCTCTACTCGCCAACCATTCACCATATGCCTTCTTCTTTTGTTCCACAGCTCGTTTCACCTCATCATTCCACCATGCTGTCCCTTGCACACCCTTGCATCTCCTCCTCACTCCACAAACCGCCTCACACGCTGCGCTTATCTCTTCCGTGACTACCTTACATACGTCTTCCACCCCTTCCATCTGCTCTAGCTCATACCTTCCCAATCTTTCTTCCACTATGCTCTTATACTCCGTCCTCTTCTCACTATCTTGCAATTTCTCCACTCTTCTCACAGGAGCTGCTTCCTCCTGTCTTCCCCTTCGCCTCCTCAACCACTTTCTTTGCAGCTCTACCTTGGCCATCACTAAGTGATGGTCCGAGACTCCATTCCCCCACCCTCTCCACACCCTTGCATCCAACACTGAAGCATTATGCTAAATAATTAGCTTGGGAAGCGGTGTTACGAATTAAGTCTCCCGTCACTTAGCCAAATTCTAAAATGTCTTCATAGCTACGAGTATTTCCTAGCTATAATTTTGTCGTATTTTCCCCAAAACAATTCTCTCTAGAGAGGTACTGAAGAGCTTGGCAGTTGTATGAAATATGAAAGCATAGCTCGGAAGTGTTGGGCACCACTACGAATTATAATGTACGTGAAAAGTTTTCGTATCACCTTAGAAATTTATTTGCGCATTACACCTCAGTATCATATTGTATGCTACCGATGCAAAGAGTGTCGATATTAAGGAGAAAAATATAACACTACACTATTAACGTGTAATATACAAAGCAAATCTCTGGAGGATACTACAAAGCCTGGCACCTTGAATATGGCATAAACAAACAACCCGGGCTCAAGACCTCGGAACTTAGGCTTAGTCCACGTGTCTTTTCACCACATTTCCACCAATAGTGAGCAAGCTTGCGACCCTCCCCGAATATGTTAAGTTGGCCAAGACAATTGGGGCTAGATTTACTAATGTTAAATCGCATGCAGATGCGTACAATTTACACGAATATTATACTTTATACAGGCAACTTTATACACAGGAGCAACGGGGAAACAGTTCGCTAGCGTGACCGACCCGATAAATTAAGCTTTGTAACACCTCTTGCCTAGCTACCGTATTTTGCGTACTTCAGCTTTACGTTTTCACCACAACATCATCTTTAACGTTTTATTCTTGATGACTCCAGACGATTATAATTGGTGTCCGGGAGACTTCCCACTGGAGGTGTTAAATACGGCCTTATTAACCCCTTCTATGCAAAGGGCTTTGCTAAACCGAATATCGCCTGAAAAGCAGTTCAGAATATAAACTGAACCGTACTGAAGGGGTAAACATTCCATTTTTTTTTTTCATTAACCCCTTTAGCCTGATAGCATACTTTTATAATCTTGCCACTACTAAACGATATTATTACAACTCTCACAGGACCACCAGCTGTGAAGTGTTAACTAAGGTCGCAACTAACGGGTCTCCAGTTCGAAGTTTCTCCCAAACTCTATAAACTCGTCTGGAGACAGCAAAAATGAAGTACTAAATACGTCATCGTAGTAAAAGGCGATTTTAAACGTGCATAATAATGTGCCATAGGTCGATTTAAAGTGGTAAAGAAATGGTGCTATACTCATTTCACTTAAACTTGGTCTAAAATTGACATCATTCTATCTTCAGTGCTAAGCTGTAAGACATTAACACAACATGGCACTGATCTCGAAGCAGTGCTGTGGAAAAGATGAAGAACCGTGGCATTGTCTTCTACTATCAGGTTACGGGAGATAACCTGCAAAACGACGATTATCTCCGCCAAGTTAAGATGCAAGCAAGAACTATATAGTCTTACCTGACGAGAATGTGACGCATAGAAATGATAAAATTATTGAACTGAGTTACAGCAGCCTGAGTTAATATTGTCGACTTTTCAAGTCGGACCAACTCTAATATTATTATATTTACAGCTAATTCCAGACGACTTTATTTAACTGGGAATGAAACATAGGAGCAAGAGTTAATACGGCTACCATTAACCCATTCATGGTCAGAACTCTAGTATTCTACTCCAGCTAATGCCAGACGATAATTCAACTGACAGTGATTCAATAGAGCCTGAGAGTAAAACGTTTTTCTATGAGGTTTTCTTAAGCTGAATACAATCGTCTGGCGACAGCAACAGTTAAGAAAAAGTAATCGTGCTGTGAGGGTTAATGAGATTGTTTTTCTTGTTTTCCCCAGTCCTATGACGTTCTGTTTTTGTAATTTCACTCGTGTTACCACGAGACGATATTACTCAACGTAGGACTGTCCTGTCAGTGAAAGAGTTAATGAAGGCTATTTTTGACTCCTTCAGTTCGATAAGTCTCTCGAGAACTTAAAACTGTAGAGTAAGCTACATGTACTATAAACAGGATCTTAGAATTTAATCTGCGGGACCGCCACTCTCCGTTTTTCGTCCTTCCAGAAAAAAAAAAAAGTTGCAAATACAAGGGACATGGGAACATAGAATTCCTTCCTTGTCCTTCGGCAAACACGCAAAAAAAAAAAAAAAAGTTCATCCTAATTATAATTTCCCCGTGACATGTTTTTTTGCAAGCACAGTACAAGACAGGAATACACTACCATCTTCTTGCCCTTCCTGCAAAAAACAAACCAGTTACGAAAGGCAGTTGATCAAACTGTGTGTATCCGGGTCCTGATGTCTACCCTCTTCACATCCGTATTCTAGTGGGCTTAGGAGGATCTCTTGCACTCTTCCTTATTGATTGTCTTACCGATACTACACTTTACTACTCGCCCATTACTATCCTAATATAATATCGATACAACTGCGTAAGCAGCATTTGAGAATATTAACATGTGCAGCCTAGTGGTAAAGAAACGGCTTTAGAGACCTTCTTAACAGACGAGGATAGGCCTCAGTCGAGCTGCGTTATTCGTAAAAACTAGAATAATCTGGTTAAGCGACGTAGCAGGGTATTGCTTGCGCTCACCCACAGTAAATAATTTATTTTTCGTTTGGGAAAAAATCATTTTCCATTTCATGTCAGCTTTACTCCTCCGTGAAGTTGATGAAATTGTGCAATTCTGACTGGCGATTTCCACTGTAACACTAAAATTTTGACATGTAATACAGGTTTTCCTATAGTTTCTAGAAGGTTCCTGCGGCGTGCACAATACGTATTGAGCGGGCCAAAACGTTTGCAGCCCGAGTCAGTGGTGCCAGTTTAGCGCTAAGGACAAAGTCTGGAGAAATTAATACCTACTTAGTGCTACACTTTGTCGATTAATAGCTGCATTTTAGAAATTTTGTAAATAACAGCGATAGTTAAGAAAATAAAAATTACTTATTTGCTTGAGACATTTGTCTACCAAACAATAAAACGCCACATGATCTGGCAACCCCACCACCCTTCCCTCCCCTCCCCTCCTTATATCTGCTGAAACGTATACACGCGGTAGATTTGCCATGTTTTTTATTTGGACAATGATTTCCTTATAGCAGCTATTTTTTTTTTAGCGTATTTCAACATAATTTAGTGATAAACTGGCAAATCTAGCAGTCTTAGCAATTTTCTAGAGACATTTGAACATCTTAAAAAATACAACAATTAGGTTGGCTGCACTTACAAGCTGCGTTCGGCAACTCTACGCACCGGTACGTTTCATGCCTCCTCCCTTCCTTATCTCGTTACTTTTTTGTGCTTGCTTTCTCCTGACGATTAGTCTACTTAAGACATACTTGTCAAATATGCCTAGCATGCTAAAAAAAAAAAAAAAAAAAAAAAGTGGCATTTTGTATTTTCTACTAATAAAGGGGTCCCCCAAGGCATGGGCATAAACTTCGCAACTAAGAACCGATTGACGGAGGACAGTACGCTTGGCTATGTGCCCGCAGTGCCCAAAACCCACACACAGGAACTCTGGGCATTGATGGGTTAAGGTGAATAAAATCGTCGTAATAGGACGAAGGTCCATTGTTCGTCCCTCTCTCTCTCTCTCTCCCTCTCTCTCTCTCCCCCTTGAATGCAGTGGTTAGTGGGATGTCATTAATATATAATAATTGTATAGTTCTCCACAACTGATCAGCATCAATATACTTTTTTCCAACGACGTCAGTCAGAATTCATAATTATGCCTCGGAGAAACCATGTCAATCCGACAGCTGATTTTAGTTACGAACAAGAGCACTCAAAAAGCTCATACTTTCCTTAAGGCAACATAATAATTAGACTACATTTATATCAACTTCGAATCTATTCTGAGATTTTTATTGATATTATATATTTCAGTGTTATACGTAAACAGGAATTGGATTAATATAAGAAAAAAAAATTATGAAGAATGACATACCGTGACATATGCATTATTACTACCACTACAGGGTTTCATTCATCTAGGTAGTTTTTGAACGGGAGGAGTTTTAGACAGATTTGATTGAGCTCTTCACTACAATAGGTCAGTCCAAAGTTGAATAAAAATCGTCTAGTGGTAGCAACAATAAAAATACATAATCGGACTGAAGATGTGATGTTTTAGGACTGTATACTGCTTTTCCAGCTTTCATTATAATATTCATTACCACTAACACTCAGGCTCCTATGACTCAGCTCAATAAAATCGGCCGGCGCACGTTCACAGATACATAGATAGATGGATAAATAGATAGATAGGCAGATAGACAGATACATAGATAGATGGATAAATAGATAGATAGGCAGATAGACAGATACATAGATAGATGGATAAATAGATAGATAGGCAGATAGACAGAAACTGATATAGATACGTTAGAGTACAGGCTAACCTTTAAGTAAGTGATTATCACAACTTTCCACTAGAGCAGTCGTGGAATACAGTTCTTGCAAAAAAAAAAAAAAATTAAGCTTCACAAGTAGCAATTGATAAGCAGCTGTAATTTACAGTGGACGTAATAATAAACAAGTGCAGAAGTAGAAACTTAGTCGCAAAAGTCTACGAGAGAGAAGCGCGAAGGGAACCTCGTACTCGAAAAAAAGTTGAACGGCAGATGGGTAGGACCATGGAGGTAGGAAAGAGGTGAATCCGCCCCCAGGACCTGATTGTGAAGCCGCTGATCTGTCATCCAGACGCCTTCAATATTGTGGATACCCAAGTGACAGTCCACGCCTACCACCTTTGTTACTACCTCCAGGACACTCCTTGCCCATAATGATGATATTGTTTATTGATTACACATACTGATGTGGTAGATTTATTTCGTAAATAGCTAATATTTTAGCTATATTATGTTTTTCTGCATACTAAAACAATACAGAAACCAATTTAGCGACATTACAAGCATTATATAGGCTACCACCAATGCATTGCTGTTTCTTTGCTTACATATTTATATGCCACTAACCAGCACTAATTCATCGTATTTCTTTTAAAGCTTTCAAGAGCAGTGATTCTTGTTGTAAACTGTTTTCCTGCTTAGGAACACCTCACCTATAAATAGGTGTCAGCAACCGCGTTGATTAGCAATTGTAGGTGGTTATGAAAAGGGTCACATGCAGTCATCTAACTTTCCAAATTGAAAATATAGTTTTGTTCTCCACTTCAGATAAGACACGGATAACAGTAGCATGACAAGCATAGTTAAACAGTTTTGAGTATTGGTTTGACTCACCACTTAGCAAAACTGTTTCTCAGAATATCCTTTCACACAAAATGTATTTGGCAAATGTATCTTTTGATGGAAATGATTAATTTCCTTCGTTTTTTACGGCAATCAGTGCGTGGAAATCCTGTACATATTGGTATGTCATCTGGGTATACCTACCTCTATGGTATCCGCCATATTGGAGGCGTCTGGATGACAGATTGACAGATCAGTGGCTTCACCTCATTCCCCGGGATTAGCGAGCCATGCCGACTCCACCTCTTTCCTACTTCCATGGGTAGGACTGCTCCGAGGTGCTCCAGCATCTAAAAAGAAAAAAAAAAACATTACTGGGTTTCAATGTATGATGTTCTCTAAACTGTTGTTGAGAAGCGGGATTTCTCAGTTTATTAGCCTGCTATTTGTAAGCGTATTTATTTTACAAGTCGTACATTGACGGCCATGCCACGTTGAGTACACCGCTTCCCGTCCGATCAGCGAAGTTAAGCAAAGTTGGGTCTGGTTAAGTACTTGGATGGGTGACCGCATGGGAACACCATATGCTGTTGGCATCCCTACGTGTCAAGTGGGGTTGGTGGAGGATTAGTGCCCCTCCCTGTAAAACAATTAACTCTAAGGGCTTGACCACCCCGTTTGGGATACATGGCGTCTGGCAATGGATGGATGAACATTAATGTTTGTGCTATTTTTCTCTATAATATTTATGTGATTGTTAAATTATCTCAGTTTGTATGCTAAATAATTTACAGTGTTACTCAGTGTAAGAAAATTCTGGATATTTTGGATGTCTTCGAGTTGGCGACCTTCATCGCCTGCCCTGCAAAGGAACACCATGCGTGGTTGTTGCTGACACCTTACTTCGCCACGTCTTCCCCTGTTTTTGAATTCCCTAGGCCATACATTCCGACAACGCCACCGAATTCACCGGCAAAGTCTAGACAGAACTATAGCCACCCTGCTCGGCTATCAAATCTCCCACTCCTCCCCCTACTGGCCCCAGGGAAACGAAGTATGTAAAAGAAGCCATCGCACCCTCCTCAACCAGATACGGGCGCGAATACTAGAAGCGGGGAATGAAGACTGGCCAGCACACGTTAAAATAATACTGCGGGGCATGGACACCTGCCCGAGAGACGACGGGGTCACCCCACACTAACGAGTATTCGGGGAAGTTCCCCTCCTCCTACCCTTACGACACCACCTCCAGCCTCCCTCCCCACCCCCAACAACCGACCCCCTCCACCACCTCAAGAGACGGCTGTATCACCTACAGCAGCAACAAGACCTACAGCCCGACACCACGCCATCCAACCCCTACAAGCGGGGAGATTAAGTGGTAGTGGCGCGCCTGCCAGTATCTTCAACCTCTATGGATTATTTGTATGTATTCTTGACTGAGGGTAACCTCATTGTATGTATGTGTTGTGAGTACCGCCACTGTACCTGTGCCTTGTTTTGTATACCATTGTATGTATATTGTAAGGAAGTTGAATTAAGGCAATACATGTGTTAAGGTAGCCTGGCGAGTTTTTATGCCCTGTTCCTCTGTTAAGGTGTTCTAGTTCCTGTCTCGAAAGAAGACCCCGCTCAGTAGTGTCTTTAGGGCGAGAAGTCGACCTAAAAACACCTAGCATAACAATTACATTTACAGGGAAGAATTACATACTATTTTAGCTGGAACACGGTATGTGAATACGATTACTGAGAGAGGAGAGGATACGCAAACTCAATTGTTTGTGAGTTAGGTAGTTCTAGGTACGTGAGTGATAACGCGGGAGATTGTATCACTGACCCTACTCAGCGGGAGAAGGCAGGGTATACTTCGTTTAGGTCAGGAGAGGACTATCCGGAGAAGACGAATCCAGAGTTTTATGGGCCTGCACACGGGCACTGGTGTGTGTCGTGACTCTTGTGCTTACGAGGAAAGGTGATTGGCTTAGGCACGTCTAAACTCATAGGTTAGCGTCGCTCGGAGGTCACGCTATTGGAGGAGGCACTTTGGCCCTTTCGTAGCTTGGCTTGGTGGTTTCAAGAGTAAAAAGGTCATGCCAGCCTCCGTGTGCCATATGGTGCTGTGTGCGAAGTGTGGAGAAAATGTGGTGCTCAATAAAGCTGTGTGGTGCACAGTAAGTGCCATTCAAGCACTTCATCCTCGAGCCAAACTTCCATCCTTACTCATCATACCATCCAAGTACTTAAAAATATACTCACATTTTCCATTCCCTCATCATCCAACCTCACTCTACATTTAGTGACTTCATTTCTCTCGAAGACCATAACTTTGCTCTTCCCAACTTTCACCTTTAGATTTCGTTTCATAGGTACACACACGCTCCCAAACCCATTCACCAAGCCTTGCAGTTCCCCTTCATCTTCACTCAACTATACAGTATCATGTGCAAACAACAGGGAAGTTTTCAAATGCTGCCCTCTCCCGTGTCCTTTTAATTTTATTCCAGGCAGCACGTCGAACTCAGATTTCGAAGCGAAGGGGTTAATGAAAGTTATTCCATGACCATCCAGTTTTAAGTTGAATAACATCATTTGAGGAACAAAATTAAATAATAGCTTATCACAATGAAAAGATAAGGGTTCCCTATAAACACTGGGTTCTCCATAATTAGGCTCCCCCATTTCCTCATTTAAACTGATACTCCCCATGACACTGAAGATTCTTCAGGAAAAGTACTCACAACACTGAAATTCACACTAAAGTATACCAAGCCTAAACTGTTTTTCTCATAGCTGTGAAATTCCACATAAAACTGAACCTTTCTTCATAAAAAGTACTCATAATACTGAAATTCACTTTAAATTTATTGCAGCTCTCCACATCAATGAGGTTACCGCAAAACTGGTTTCCCGATAGCAGTGAAATTCAACATAATAATTTTGATGTTCCGCAATAACACTGAAGTTTCCCATAATTCCTCGTCTGATGGTTTTCTATGAATTGATGTTAAACCCGTTCAGTCGCTGATAAAACGAGCTATTAGGTCTACAGAGTTTTGGTTACAATTTTCCTGTAAGTTTTGGCATTTTTTTATTTCACTTGCCACTAATATATGCAAAGGTTGTATGGATTACCAACATGTAGTGAGTGGTGTTTAGGAAGTCAAGGCTTTGTTGTAATTTTTGTCACGGTTGTTGCGACTTGTGAGGAATGTAACATGATGTGACATATTGAGGCACAGAATCACAAGTATACTGACGATCAGCTAGCACCCAGTCGTAACTTGGATGTGTTTTCCATAAAGACCGGACAAGATAATTCCGAACCCTCTTTTCATTCCAAGGAAATAATGTCATTCATACAAGAATGAATTAAATGAATCGTGTATGTGACACCTATCCCTTTGGCATCATGGCCCATACTGCATAGCAGCAGCAGTTTTTCCCAATATATTTTTGTGGATATGGATATATGGTATGTAAATATTACATTATAAATAGTGCCAGTTAACACTGGTTCTACATCACATGAATATATTGGAATATTTCCATCACATGAATATAGATGAATATTTCCAAAACTAAACATAAATGATCTGCATAATTTAATGTAACTGTAACCTACCTAACCAATCCCAGTCTAATGTAATTTTATTAACCTAATTCAACCTAATCTAAGAATCTAATATTAATCCTTGGATTTGGTGATGATTTTCAATTTCAACCTTTAGATGATTGAGCTTAGGAGAGACCTCTTGAACTGGAGGGGTTAGGTACTGTATAGGCTTCATCAGCTCCCTTCATACTCTTGCTTTCAGAACATGTGGTAGCAGCAACAGTAATTTCAGAACTACAGTACAGCATATTATTGGTGTGAAGTGTTTAACCCATTGAACTTAAGAGATGCCTTTTTCATTTTGTTCTTGCCAACTCCTGACAATTTTATTTAGCTCAGGAAAGGCTTTTCAGCATTGATAAGCCTCTTCTGGTAGCAGCAAGAACAAACTCAATACTGCAGGGCATAACCCATACTGGCATTCAAGGGGTTACCCAAGTCCAACCAGACTTCAGTCTTTTGAATATGAGGTTTATTCTGACACAGTTTGAAGGGCACTGTTTTATTCTTACATAGTTCAACCTTATTGAAATTTTTGCAGTTCTGCAAGCTGTGTGGTATCCTGCTGAATTAATTTGTCAAGTACTGGGGAAAAAAACAAAGTTTTATTCATGCTTTCTCTAAGTGGTTATATTCAGCTTTGGCAGAAGTATATGAACTACTGTAGAGGGTTTAAAGTTTGCCTTTGTTAACCCCTCCACAATGAGGGGAAAATGCAGAGCTAAACAAAATACTGTAGTCTGATGTTTGCTGGAATAAACTGAAAAATGTCCTCAGGCTGAAGGAGTTGAAAACAGTTCCATAATACAGTATATCGGAGAAGAATTTCAGTACTGTAACTAGTACAGTGTATCATCAATATGTTGCCTTTTTATTATTATTTTAATAAGTCCATGATCAATTTTTTTATCTACCTGTAGCCAGATGTCTCAGTCCCGTAAGGGATGGCCACAAACAAATTGCCTCCATGTTGCCCTATCCCCTGCCATTTCACTGACCTCCCCCCACTTCACATCCCCCATCTCTCATATACCTCTTCACTCCATTCCTCCATCTCATCTTGTCTCCCCCTCTTCACCTCACGTAGCTACACACTTTCTCCTTGTTAAACTTTCACTCTCCATCCTCTCCACATAGCCAAACTGTCTCAGTGTATTCACCAAATGTTTTCTGTCACATCCACAGCCACACCACAACTCTCCTTCACTTCCTCATTCATAGTGTGGCTCTCCATATGACTCCACATACTCCTCTTAATTAACTCATTTCCGCTGCTCACTCTTGACTTGTGTCCTTCCAACAAGGCCCAAGCTTTGCATCTATATGTTAGAGTGGGTATCGTAATTCTATCTCGCAGTGACCTTTTTTTTGTTTATTTCGTGCTCACTTCCCTATTTCTATCACTGTTTTCAATGAACCAGCAGCCAGTCCCTGATAAATTACAAAAAGATTGCCTATTATGGTAATTTACTTATAAATTTGAAATTATAGTCTTAGCTAATATGTATACTGTACAACTTTAGAGAATTGTCAGATTGTTGTGGATAATTACCACAGCTCTCATTACAGTCATGGTACTGGAAAGGGACTCCTTCCTGTAGTGGCACTGGTATAACCTGGTAGCTCTGCTACCCAAGTATACAAATGTCCCTTATCTTCCCTAACCATACCCCAACCCCCCCAAGGAGGATGGTGGAATACAGAATAGCTTCAGCCTGTGGTTCACTGGTTCATAGTGAGGTTACCGTGATGATGCAACTACAGTACTACTGCTATACTAGCTTAAAATTACTGCAATAATGTCTTCTCATATTTTATTATTGCCACCTCTACTGTAAATTGCTTTATTTAATGTAGGGAAGGAGTGAACTTCAGTACAAGGATATATTTAAAATTAATTCTTAGGTTATCTCCTGTTGATTTTATTCTTTTCATATTTTATTATTGCCACCTCTAAATTGCTGTATTTAATGTAAGGAAGGAGTGAACTTCAGTACGAGGATATATTTAAAATTAATTCTTGGGTTATCTCCTGTTGATTTTACTCAGGTCAGAGCAGACTTTTCAAACTGGAGAGGTCAGATACCACCATCATTACTGTAACCTATTCACTTAAAGAATCTCCCCTAGGATAAATAAAACTTTCTGTAGGTAGCAAGAATGAAAAAAAAAGAAAAGTGGTAAAGGGGTTAATGGAGAAACTCAGTAACCTCGAGTCCAGGTGATCTTTTTTATCGTCTGAGGATAGCATGAATTAATATAAAAGACATCATTCTACTGCAGGGGTTAAGAGTAATACAGCTATACCGGTATCTTAAGTTACCTAGCAGAAGCCATGAAAGTGTTTTCTCATCCACATGAAAGACTAGGGTTTGGAATGGAATATATCAGTACTGTACTGTAATTAAATTCTAGCTCTGTATTACCTTTATCATAGTTCTCACAATTATAAGTCTTCCTCATTGACAGGATAATTCTGTGGTCATGTAATAATGTGTGAGGCTTGCTTGTCTTTGTCCAAAAACTGATAAATATTGTTGAAGTTCAACATACATGCATCACATATAAAGACAGGTTTTAACCCCTTAAGACTGTGGACTTATTTAACGTTATACATATTTTATTTTTGCCATCAAGAAACATTCTATCTATCTATCTATTGCCAGACGCCTCAATCCCGTTTAGGGTGGCCACAAACAAATCGCCTCCAAGTCGCCCTGTCCCCCGCCATTTCACTGCCCTGCTCCCAACTCACACACCCCTCTCTCATATACCTCTCCACCCCATCCCTCCATCTCATCCTCGGCCTCCCCCTCCCTCTTCCCCCCTCCACCTCACTCACATACACTCTCTTCGTCAGTCTTTCACCCTCCATCCTCTCCACATTCCTAATCTGATTATGTTTGTATTACGTTTTCGTTTTCGTTTTTAAAGGCTCCAACATGCTTGCATGTGTCGGCCTTGGTCACCTAATGGCGGCTCTCCGTGCTGCACGATCCATTGCAGCCTCCCTGTTCAGTCCCTTAACCCTAAGGTCACACTTAATGACCTCGTCCCATGTCTTTCTCGGTCTACCCCTCATAACCCCACCCCCAATATTAACACTTCTCACCTTCCTGCTTTATTTTTACTTGTTAAACAAAAAAATGTGTTCAGCTTAGGGAGAGATACCAATTTGTGAAGAGTATAGAAACCATTTCTAAATCTGCACCTCATATGGTGTCTCCAGAGCTTAACAAAATAGTCAAGTCAGCAAGACTGAAATAGGCTACACATCATCATGTGTAAGTACGTTGGAGTATCAGTATCATGTTTTGCTGTACAATACAGTATGCCTTTATTCCAAATACTGTAGTTTAATGATATTGGGTAAACAAAATGTTTCCAGTCCTGTACCAGTAGCAAGATATCATTTATCGTTATAAATTTCACTGGGCACTCTGTTGAGAATTCCCCATTATGCTTCATTTTACTGCTTCTGTATCTTCCCATTAATTTTCTTGCTGAAATAGGTTACCGTGATATTGATGATGATGTAGAAAATGAGTGTCATTTGTTTTGCCTGACCCACACTGCACATTCTGACCGCTTAGCAGGGAACATATAGCTGATGTACAGTACTGTATTTGATAAGTACTACTGACAGAAACTGTTGTATAAATATGAAACTTCAGTGTGCTGGATGAAGAATTACACTTCAAGGATTCTTTTGTTTAGTGTTTTGCACATATTGACATCTGCTGAAGATTGAAAGACACAGAGCTCTCTGCCACTCTCCCTGAACTGTAGAAATTAAAAGTTACCATTAGATCCAGTGCAGTATTCTGATTTTATTTTTCTTCCTTTTTTCAGGATGTGGCAGGAGAGCTGTGTGTATGAAGGGTTGTCTGGGATAATTGTCTAGAGAAACAAATTGACAGTGTTCAGTTAACTTCAGAAAATTAGTAAGGGGAACAATGGATCGTTGGTACTGGTGTGACTCCAGTTTAACATTTGGTGAGGTTGTCATCACCTCAGTAAAATCCATCCGACTCTATGATGGAGACAAGAAGACCGGGTATGATGATGGTCACCTGACTTTAACAAACCAGAGGCTTTTGTGGCGACATGAGAGTCAGTCCTCCTCTCTTGGTTTGCATCTCAGTCTTGTGGTGTTGATAGAGGAGGAGGCAGGAGGGTTCACATCTAGTCCAAAACTGATATTGCATCTTACTGTGCGAAGTCCAAACCAGCCCTCGGGTCCAGTAGCATCCAGCTCCAGCTCTCATATTAAGCTGTCCTTTAGACATGGAGGCATCACTAGTTTCCACCAGGCTCTACAGAAAGCTCTTGCTGATCAAGAATGGACAAAACTAACTATGCCAGCATATCCAAACCAAGGTGTGAAACCAACGGCAGGGAAGAAGACCATTCACACTGGCATCCTGGGTATTGAACGAGCCATTCAAGCAAAGCAAGAGGAAACCAGCCAAAATATTAGTCATGCCTTTGAAGATCTGAAAAATCTAATGGATCTTGCAAAAGATATGGTAGCCATTTCAAAAAACATTTCGTCTAAAATTAAAGAGAGATCAGGGGAAGTGTCTGCGGATGACACAACACAGTTTCGGTCTTACCTGCTTAGCCTAGGTATTGATGATCCAGTGACTCGAGATACCTATGGCTCAGCAACACAGTACCACCAGAACTTAGCCAGAGAAATTGCACAGGCATTGGAAGTTCCAGTGAGAGAGAGTGGAGGAGTTATGTTGCTCTCAGAGGTCTATTGCCGCATCAACCGTGCTCGAGGTCTGCAACTACTTTCACCAGAGGATGTTATGAATGCATGCCAGGTCATGAAGCAGCTTGGACTGCCGTTAAACTTACACGTATTTGAGTCTGGTGTGCAAGTTGTTCAAACAGTGGGTTTGGACCAGGAGAAAGTTGTGAATGACACGTCTGATGCACTTAAACACTACAAGGCCACAGGCATGTCAGCTGGAGACTTGGCAAGGGAATGTGGTGTGCCCCTGCTGCTGGCAAGAGAGAGGCTGCTGCAGGCTGAACGTTGTGCCCTAGCTGTTAGAGATGAATCGAGTGAAGGCTTGCGTTTCTATCCCAACTTATTCTTCTCTCATGTACAGTAAGGGTATTATAGTACTGTAATTAAGAGCTACAGTATATCCTTGTCTCCATGGAGAGAAGGAAGAAAGAACATCACACTATGCTCTGTATTTCATAAAAGACAAGTAAATGGGGGTGGCGTGGGAGGCTGGAAATTTCCCCATTGTGATGGCATACACACGTGGCAGCCTCACCACCCAGCAGTTACAATGCAAGTAGCCTTGTAGCCCCTTGACCTCAGGAAGAAGAGAGTGTGCATGGGAACTCCATTCCTTTATTCATATTTTAAAAGAAATCAAGGAATCTTGCTCTTGACTTCCCCACCCTACATGTAAATGGGAAGTCAGATCAGGGTGCTGATGTGCCCAGTAATCTAGACTGAATCCAGTGAAGGACTGCATTTTTACACGTATTCATTTCATGGTAACAAGTGGTTATTGCAGTAAAATGTAAAGGCAGAGGTTTTATTCTAATTAATTCAGACAAACCTAGTGAGAGTAGCACTTATATCCAAATACTCTATATTCTTGTACTTGGTTAAAATTACCATGTGATTGTCATATACTCTACTGTAGTAATTGCATTTTGAATGAAAGCAATGTACTTTTTATTCTGAACTAGACCACAGCCTCGCAACTGTCCCTTAATTTACAGAATGCTGTTTTAGCCTGATGGCCTGCAGAGATTGTTTAAACACCACACCAAAGCTCACAGTTCACTGAATCAATGTCAATTTCTGTTGATACGCCTTATATAATCATAGAAATTTGAATAATGCAGCAGAATTAAAAGGATGCCTTACTATTTGTTTGCATATTTAAAATGTTTAGTGAATAGTGTAAGTCATTTATACAGTAGTCACAATCAATAGTTACATGCATAATATATAAGGTAATGAACCTTATGAAACAATAAATTATTATTGATTTACATGTTTTTATACTGAACCATATTGTTACTGTAGTTACAGTAAAACCAGGATTATCTTGATTACTGAATAAAATGTTTGAGGAAGCCCATGTTATTTCCATTTTCAGATGTTCTGTTCATAGTAAATTTCAGAAAAATTTATTCTTACAATTCCAGTGCTACCTGTAATTGACTAGAAAATGTGATATTTTTAAAGTTCCCTGAGGACTGCTTGTATATCCTGCAGTAATATGTGTGATTGAACATTTCAGTTTGAACACATTCATAAAAGGAACTGATGGCTAAACACTAAAGATGTGTACATGTACTGTGCTTGTACAATATACATCAAAAATTGCTTTAAAGTGAGGATTAATTTCCATCAAGTAGTTTATTTTCTCCAACTCTGACAATATCATGATAAACCCCTTCATTTTAACCACATAGCTAGTTTGTAGCTTTGCTACCCCTAGCTGATTTCATTCTTTTCTGACAAAACTTGAAAATAAAGGAGGTACATGTAGTTATCATTAATTCTTGGGATACAAGAAGTCTTTTTAAGCATCAGTAAAGTTTCCTGAGGTAACTAATATCAAATGAAATATACATCATGGGACTGAAGGGGTTAACCTCAGTCTAAAATGTCTAAAGCACTTGGGAAAATGAACATAGCTATTTGGTTTGGAAATGGAGAAAGGGTAACTGGTGATGAAAGATGATGCATATTATTTTGTCAGAGTGGCCTTGAGGTGGCTCTGTCAGGGCTATCCCTTGTTGATGGGTTTCTGGAGGAAGCAAAGCACAGAAAACGATGCTGATCCTAATGATGACAACAGGCCCACTGTACAGTCGTTTTCAAAGTATTTATCAAAAGTTTGACTACTGCCTGCTGATCCTACGGGTTACACTGACTGTGAGCCTTGCATGTTGGTTCTGTTGTCGGGAAGTGACGAGATTTCTTGATCACATGATGCTGTTTAAGGGGAGTAGGCTGGGTGGTGTGGGTAAGATGGAAAGTTAGAATACAAATGTGGGTGACTGCTTGTATGCGCCAACGCAAAATCGTGCTAGCAGACTGAAAGAAGAGTTCTGGGCAAATGTGGAAGCATGCATGGGAAAATTTTAGAGGAATGAGAGAGTGTTTTTGATTTGAGATATGAATGGAATGCTGGGTGGTAACCATATAACCAAACCATACATGCTCCCTATGTGTCAGGTGGGTTGGTGGAGGGTTAGTGCCCCTCCCTGTAAAACAAATAACTCAGAGTCAAATGGCCACCCCATACGGGATTATGGCATCTGGCAATAGATAGATAGATAGATGTTTTTCAGAAATGTTGACCCTTTCAACCCAGAGAGGTACTGTATTTTTACATTTTTTTCCTTGCAACTTTATTTTATTTAGTTTTTTTTTTTTAAGGGAAATATTTTGGTAGTGAAGAGGTTGATGCATGGTATATCCAACCTCTTCATTTCAAAAAGTCCCTCCTAAGTTGAGTAAAACAATCTGGATAGAAAAAAGAAAAGGAAAAAGGGGGACGGGGCATCTTTATGATATTGTTTGGTACTCAATGCAGTGTCTATGAATGGTGCTGTACTTTAGAGTACAAATAACACATATGCCATATTTTCAAAACTGAGTGCAAAAGTTTGGCCAAGCTCCATATTTTTGTACCGTATTCTCTGAAGCATGTGATTAGAACATGTCTGACTTTTGTATATCATTTCTGAAAGGTAGGTTGACAATGTCTAACAGTTGTGGGTGCACTATAAATGACATGTAAAAGAATCAGGGGCTTGCCTACACCTTCACACAGCCAGTTTTAAATATGTGGCCGTAACAGTTGTATATGGGTTTAATAGTAAAGGCTTTACATTGCTGTGATGGGATTTTTGTGTAAGTGGGGGTGCTCACCATCCACTCACTTGTAGTGCTGCTCTTGGGTGACTCCTTTCCTCGTTTCCTTCCTTCTTTCCTTCCCTCCTCTTCTGTCTTTCTTTCCTCTTCTGTCTGCGGGTGGCTCTACACTGAGTGACAAGCCAAATGGTTTCCTGTACAACAGGAAACTATTTACTCTGCTGGGTGGTAACCATATAACCAGACTATGGCGCCTGGTGGTTTAGTGGGCAATTAAGGCGCTCCAATTGGATTGAGCCTAAATAGGTTTATAACCGGGGGGGGGGGGTTATTGCTTACATAATGCCACTCAAGGATGAGTGAGGCTAGTCACTCTCATCTTAAATGTCAGGACCAACTTGCACAGCCTCAGGCTACTATGTTGCTCATGGGGCAACAGAGGGTTAGATAATGATGATGATGACAAAGAACAATGCTTGTTTTGTCAAAACTACAGTAAATCCTCACTGTATGAATTTTGATTGACTCCAGAATATTTTACCATGACTTTTCCATACTGCTGATACTCTAAGCTGGGAGAACTAGCAGACCAGTTTTATGGGTACTGGTGGAACTTTAGTATGTATTTTTTTTTCCTTTTAATTACTGTTCAGTGGAGTTAATTTGAAAAAAAGAAAAAATAATGAGGACCATCTGTGTGCTGCAATATTTTCCAAGTCAGGCTAACCCATTCAGTATGATGACAATTTATTTTGTTTGTGGTATCCCTGGATTATGTTATTTAGCTTAGCAAATACTTTTATGAACTAGATGTGTGAAATATAACCTTGATTAACCCTTTCACTCCAGGAAATCTCGCTTTAGCTGAATGAAATAATCAAAGTAACGAGAATAAAAAAATCCGTTCTTGGACTAAATGAGATAAACACAGCATTCACCAGATTCTTTGTTCTACTGTATATAATATCCAAATATTTAACCCCTTCATTATGTTGACATTATCTTTTTGCTACTTCAAAGCCATTTTATTTAACTTTGGAAGACTTCGTATAATGAAGGGGGTTAATGGAGGTGCAACAACTAGTGCAGTGTGCAATATTAAGTGGAGTGATAACTTCTTCGTGTAATAGGAAAAGTATATGGCAGGATACTTATTGACAGAGTTAGGGAAATAACAGAGGAATTAGTTAATGAAGAACAAGGAGGTTTTAGAAGAGAAAGGGGTTGTGTAGATCAGGTATTCATTCTTAGATCTATAGTGGAAAAGTTTCTTGATAAGTGAAAGAAGTTGTATGCGGCCTTCACGGATTTGGAGAAAGCATATGACAGGGTGGATAGACAAGGATTGTCGAAAGTATTAAGAATATATGGAGTAGATGGGAAGTTGCTAAATGCTGTGAAGAGTATGTATGAGGGTGCTACGGCTGCAGTGCGTGTGGATAGTGAACTGAGTGAATTTTTCTATTTGAAGGTTGGGTTGAAACAGGGATGTGTCATGTCTCCATGGTTGTTCAATCTGTACATGGATGGGGTAATAAAAGAGGTACAAGGTAGGGTAGTGATGCTGGAGTGGCCCTGGTGAGAGAGGGTAGTGTTTGGAAACTCCCTATACTGTTGTTTGCGGATGATACTGTGTTGTTGAGTGAAGACGAAGGGGAGCTGCAAGGCTTGGTGGATGAGTTTGGGAGAGTGTGCAAGAAATGGAATCTAAAGGTGAATGTAGGGAAGGGTAAAGTGATGAACTTTGAGAGAGGTGAAGTCAGTGAGTGTACAGCGAGGTTGGATGGTGAGGAATTGGAAAATGTGAGTACATTTACGTACTTGGATAGTGTGATGAGTAAGGATGAAGGTTTGGAGGGTGAAGTGCTTGAAAGGGTACAGCAGGGAAGAAAGGTTGCTGTTTCTTTGAAAGCAGTGATAAGAAACAGGGAAGTGAGCATGGAAGTGAAAAAGTTACTACATGACAGTATTGTGATACCAACTCTAACGTACGGAAGTGAAGCTTGGACATTGTTGGAAGGACACAAGTCAAGAGTGAGAGCAGTGGAAATGAGTTATTTAAGAGGAGCCTGTGGAGTCACATGGAGAGGGAGGCTGACAAATGAGGATATAAAGGAGCGTTGTGGTGTTGATGTGGATGTGATAGGAAGCGTTATGAGGAACACACTGAGGGGGGTGTGAGTTGGGAGCGGGGCAGTGAAATGGCGAGGGACAGGGTGACGTGGAGGCGGTTTGTTTGTGGCCACCCTGAACAGGATTGAGGCGTCTGGCAATAGATAGATAGATTGATAGACTGCCTCTAAATAATATTACTGTATTCAGCTTAACAGAGACTCCTTGAAGTGTAGAATTATTTACAATAACCATATCAGTATGGTGGTGTAATTTATTTTGTTTTGGCTGCCACCAGACAGCTTTACTGAGACAAACCTCTCTCATAGCGTAGGGGTTGAGGTTTTTAGAACTGTATAACATTTCATTTTTGATGTAGTACAGGTACAGTAGATGGATTTTAGTTTTATTCTGGCTACCACCAGGTGATTTTATTCAGCAGTGACAAATCTCTCAGGTAAAGGGTGAAGTTGCAGATGAAATAAATTTACAATATACAGTACCTGTATATGTTTTTTATTTTTTATTTTTTAATATTGTCTTAGCCATGAACCCAAAAAATGATACTGCTTAAATTTTGTTTTAGTCGAGCAGCATTTTCCCTGTGCAGTAATATCATTTCTAATTCCTCAACTACTTGTCATACTGAAATTCCTGTGATAGAAGTTGTAGAATTTTGGTGCAGGTTAAGCTTTTCTGTGGTAATGTAAAATCAGTAATATTTCTTAATCAGGGATTCTGAGTGGCCATTGTAGGTAAATAATGTTAAGTGCAGACAGCTTGCAGATATTGCAGTTAAAAGATTAGATTCACTAATGGAAGGGGGATGGCTGGTTTCATATTATGGTATACAGTGAACTAGTTTTGATCACATGTTCATCACTATAATTTAAAGAAGTGTCAGTAGGAGAGTACAAATGCCTTGTGTAATTCCCTTGAATTTAACAATACCTGCAGTGAAATTTGAAAAATGAAAAATTTGGTTCTAGATTGTGATTTGTGGAGGTTGGCATCATGGCATCAGCATCTAGCACAAGTGCTAAAAACCTTTTTGTGGATTCAAAGAATCGACTGGCAGAACGGGTGCAAGTGAATATAAACAATATGGGCTCCATCTGCAGGCAGGTTAACCGAGGCTCTCAATCGGCTGACATGCTTACTCACTCGGCAAGGAACATGGCACTACAGGTTAGATGATGACCGTTAACTATCAGTAGGTGTGTGTTGACTGTAAAGAGGATAGCTGGGGCCTCTGTGCTCACAGATTCAAGCCTGCTCCTACAGAGAACAATTTGACGATCTGACTTTCAATAACACAGCATTCAGTGCTCTGACTAAAAACAGAAAAAAACAGTTACTGAATTCATTTAGGGTTTGTTCCTGACCTCATCACTTACTTACAGGTATGGATAGGAACGAACTGTCAAGCATGAGTGTACATTTCAATAACCCTTTACTACATTTTTTTTGGGGCCAGCTCCATAGTACTATGGTAGAATTCTGGTTAGAGGAAGTAACAGTTCAAATCCAAAAGGTAGCCAGAAGTTTCTCTGTCATGTATTATGTGACCAGAGATGTAGGGTAGTTTTTTAAATAATCTAGACTTTGGTAACTTAGCCACAGGCCCTCCCAACCATAGCCTTTCCAGAGCCTTCAAAGGAGTAATAAGGGAGTGAGTTATTTTTTCTACCACCACACAATTTTCTTCAGATAAAGAAATATCCTTCATTATGAAGGGTTTACAAACAAACCTCACTGACACCTTTAACTGATCTTATGAGTTGAATACGATCATCTGGCAGTAGCAGAAATAAAATGAAGGGGAGAGCAAGAAAGTGTGTTAGGATGGTGGTGCAGATATAACATTAATTGCAGTATTATACTGATGGTATGTTTCTTTTCACAGGAACATGCCATTAAGAATTCAGAGGAAAATCTCCAAAAGCTGAGTTTAATGATCACACACCTTGGTTATCAACAAGAGGCCATTCAACGTTCAGCTGTTGCTCTTGAGAATGTTAAAGAGCAGGTATGATAATTAATGGATTCTGCTCTTTACCATCCACCAACCATCAGCTCAACTTCAACACGCTTATTCATCATCGCCATCATCCTAACCATTACTCCCACATACAAGTAATAGAATGGAGTGAGATAGGTTCAAGAAACAAAGAAAAAGCATAAAAGTGGGACACCCATCAACAGCATGTTCAGTGAAATGGACCACATAGTTATTTACACATTATTCAGATCTCCGGAATCCTGGCTTCACCTCACAGTCATAATCTTCAACATTTAATTTATAATTCTTACATTACAGATGCACTTATATATATATATATATATATATATATATACAAGACAAGAATGAACAATGAGCCAGTCTGCATGGGTATTACAAATTCACTGACTAAACCAAGGAGCAGTGTCTTGATACAAAGGCCAATGTTTTATAGTGTGGTCCCCAAGACTTCATGAACAGATGCAACATTAATCATACATTAAGCCAGTTCCCCAGAGCATAGCACTTTCATTACTTTGTTAACATATCAAAGAAGAGATGAAGTCTTCGGTACAGTTTCCCCTCTCCAAAGCCATAATAGTTACAAGGTTGCATGCAACACAGATATATAGAGGTAGGTTATATCCCTATGCTAGTAAGAAGAGGTTTCCAGCCTACATTTCTTACCTTTTTTATATTACAGCATGCCAGAAACCATAGCAACAGCCATATTCTGTCTCCCCAATCCCCAGGAAAAAAGTCAAAAGTCTATCTATTGCCAGACATCTTAGTCCCGACAGGGGTGGCCACAAACAAATCGCCCCCATGTCGCCCTCTCCAGTGCCATTTCACTTCCCGGCTCCCAATTCTCACCCCCCTCTCTCATATACCTCACCACTCCATCCCTTCATCTCATCCTCAGCCTCTCCCTTCCCTCCACCTCACTCACATACACTCTCCTTGTTAATCTCACATTCTTCATCCTCTCCACATGGCCAAACCACCTCAATGTATTTCTGACACTTTCGATCACATCCACATCCACACCACAATGCTCCTTCACTTCCTCATTTGTCAGTCTGTCTCTCCACGTAACTCCACATGCTCCTTTCAGTAACTAATTTCCAGTGCTCTCACTCTTGACTTGTCTCTTTCTAATAAGGTCCAAGCTTCACTTCCATACATTAGGGTTGGTATCACAATACTGTCATACAGCGACCTTTTTTTACTTCCATGCTCACATCCCTGTTCCTTATCATTCATTAATCATCCAATCCTACGTTGCCTCATGAGGAGTGTAAGAGCCCATGGCTAGGCTAGTTGGTACTGACATTTAAGATGAGAGTGACAAGCCTCACTCATCCCCGAGTGGCATTAAGTGAGCAATAAACCCCAACCACCCCTTGGATGTAAACCTTCACGGGCTCAGTCCGATTGGAGCGCCGTAATTACCCACTAAACCACCAGGCGTCAAATTTGATTACATGGTTACCACCCTGCATTGTAAATGGTTTCCTGGTGGGTAGGAAACCATTTGGCTTGTCACTCAGTGTAGAGTCACCCACAGGCAAACGGAAGAGGAAAGAATGGAGGAAAGAAAGACAGAAGGGGGAATATAAAGTCACCCGTAGGCAGAAAGATGAGGAAAGAATGACTGAAGAGGATGGAAGGAAAGAAGGATGGAGGAGAGGAAAGGGCAGACACCCGAGAGCAGCACCTCACCTACCACATAAAGAACCAGCAACCTTTCTTCCCTGTTGTACCTTTTCAAGCATTTTGCCCTCTAAACGACCATCCTTACCCATAACATTACCCAAATACTTAAATGCACTCACATTTTCCATTTCCTCTTCATCCAGTCTCACTGTACATTTAGTGGCTTCATTTCTCTAAGACCACAACTTTTCTCTTCCCTACATTCACCTTAGATTCCATTTCTTACACACTCTGCCAGTCTCATTCACAAAGCCTTGCAGTTCCCCGTCGTCATCACTTAACAATACATCATCAGCAAACAACAGTACAAGGAGTTTCCAAACACTGCCCTCTCTCTTTAGGGTCGTTCCAACATCCACTGCCCTACCTTGTACCTGTTTTATAATCCCATCCATATACAGATTGAACCATGGGGACATGACACATCCCTGCATAAAAAAAAGTATTTCATATTTGAGGGAAAAAGTATTTCATATTAATGTACAGTGTGTTAAACCTACATAAAAACACGATCAGTTTTCATGCAACCTGTTCATCCATGCTTGGAGAGTGTCCCCGTAGCTGTCCTGGCAGGGTGCCCTGAGGCCACTACTGCAGCCACTGGTCAAGGATGGTGGGCAAGGAATTATTTTTACAGATTATGACCAAGTTAATGAATGAAATTCAAAGCAAGCCTGAGGACACTACATCGCCCAGGGGGATAAGAGTGGCATCATGGAATGTGGGAAGTTTGAGGGGTAGAGCAGGGGAAGTGGTTGAGACACTGAGTAGAAGGTGAATGGATGTGGGATGTGTGCAAGAAGTCCCATATAGGGGTGGATCAACCAGAAAGATTGCTGGGAGGGATTGTTATTATAAGTTGTTTTGGCAGAGTAGGACAGATGGATGTGGTGGTGTGGGTGTGTTGGTTGGGGAGAAATGGGTGGAATATGTCATGAATGTTATGAAATTAAGTGACAGGATAATAGTAGTGAAAATTTTGTTCGGTAGGAAAATGGTTGCATTTATCCACAGGCAGGCTTGGATGAGGCAGATAGATAGATTTTGGGCTGACATAAAATGTGTTGTAAGTGGCATGTGGGATGATATGTAGTTTTGGGAGGGGACTTAAATGATGACATAGGTGAAGCAGCTCAAGGATATGAAAGAATACATAGGGGGATATGCATATGGTATTAGAAATGAGGAAGGGGAAAGGATACTCGAGTTTGGACAGGCCATGAACATGATTGTGTGCAACACACATTTTAGGAAGAGAAAGAGTAGGTTGAGTACATATGAGTCAGGGGGAAATAGCAGCCAGATAGACCATTTCCTGGTCAAGAGGGCTGATAGGAAGTTAATGAAGGAGGTTATAGGGAGCAAGGAGTGTGTACAGCAACACAAGTTATCGATGTGACATGGTACTTAAGGAGCAGTTGATGAAAAAGAGGACATATGCTCCTAGGACGGATATATGGAAGCTGAAAAACCAAGCAGTAAAGGATGCCTTCTATAGCAAGATGAGGAGAATGGTGGCTGAACAGGAATATGTTGATAGAAGTGCTAATGAACAGTACAAAGTCCTCAAGAGCAACCTCTTTGAGAGTTACTGATTCATATGTGGATGGACAAGAGGTCCACCAAGACATAAAGTAACTTGGTTGTGGGATGAGGGTGTAGAAACTGCAGTGCTGGAGAAAAGAAAGCTTTTCCCCGAAATGGGAGAAGGGTGGTGACAAAGAGGAATACTTGGCTGCCAAGCGTAGGGCTAGAAAAGAGGTTTACAGGGCAAAGTCTGTCACAGAGCCTTTTACTTGATAGCCTAAATTGTGTGGAAAGGAAGCATATATTTAAGGTGGCAAATCAGATGAAGAGGGAGATTAGCAATCTCACAGGTGACAGTGTGTGAAGAACGATGAAGCAAGGGTGGTGGTGAACAGTGGGGATGTTAAAGATGCATGGAGAGAGCATCACAGCCAGTTGTTGAATGAGGAGTTTGACTGTGTCAGGGAAGGTATGGAGCCTGCAGATGCAGTGTTTGACCCTTGGCCTTTGATTGATGCTGCTACTGTGAGTGGAGAAATAGGCAGGATGCAGGTGGGAAAGGCAGCAGGTGTGTCTGGGTTGACTGCTGAAATATTGAAAGCCTCAGGAAAAAAAGGAGTGAGGTTAGTCACTGACCTGTTAAGTATGATTATATACATGTGTGTTGTCCAAGATGATTGGATGAAGAGTGTAATTGTAAGTGTGTACAAGGGGAGGGGTGATGTCCTGGAAAGAGGAATTTATAGAGGCATAAAACTTTTAGACCCGATAATGAAGGTAATGGAGAGTTCTAGAAGGTATGAGTTTAGAAAGAATGAATATTGATGAGATGCAGTTGGGTTTATGCCTGGCAAAGGGACCACTGATGCCATATTCTCTGTTTGACAGCTTCAGGAGAAATATGTAGAAAAGAAAAGGGAACTGTACTTTGTTTTTGTTGATTTAGAGACGGCCTTTGACAGGGTCCCTAGAGAGGTGATGAAGTGGGCAATGAGAAAGCTTGGGATCGAGGAGTGGCTGGTTAGGGTGGTTATGGCCATGTAAGTGGGAACTTGCACCCAGGTAAGAGTGAGTGGAGATTTGAGTGGTGAGATTTTGGTGAATGCTGGTGTGCACCAGAGGTCAGTTTTGAGCCCCTTGTTGTTTATCATGGTACTTGAAGCCTCTCACATGACTTCAGATATGGACTCCTGTGGGAGATGTTGTATGCTGATGATTGGTGTTGATTGCAGAGAAAGAAAGGAAGGCAGAGGAAAGGTTTAGGAAGTGGAGAGATGGAATGGGGCACAAGAGCTTGAGAGTAAATGCAGATAAAACAAAAGTGATGGTATCTAGGGCTGGTGGCAGTACCTGTCCTGTCAAAGAAGTGGGAGAGTGGCCATGTATGATTTGCCACAAGGGCGTGGGAAGTAATTCCATCTTGTGCAGTGTATGTGATAAGTGGATGCATAAGAGATATAATGGTATCAGAGGTAGACTGCGAGATAATGCTGATTTCATGTGTGCGGTGTGTCATGAAGTGCAGGTGGATGTCAGGCATGAAAGGACTGAACTTGTTGGTGAGTCTCTTGAGTGTATGGAAGAGTTTTGTTATTTGAGAGACATGTTATGTGCTGGAGGTGAGACTGGAGCTAGCTCTGTGGCTAGAGTGAGGAGTGGCTGGGAGAAGCTCAGGGAGTTGTTGCCTCTCCTGACGCTGAGAGGGCTCTCCCTCTGTGCCAAGGGATCTTTGTATGCAGCATGTGTTAGGAGTCTAATGCTGTATGGTAATGAGACCTAGGCAGTAAAGGAAGGAGATATTTGCAGGCTCAAATGTACCGAAATGACAATGATCAGGTGGATGTGCAGTGTGTCCCTGAGTACAAGGCCTGGGGGGAGGGGGGGCTAGGTTTGCGATGGAAGAGTTGATGGGTAGGCTGGGACTGGGGTGTATTGGTGTTGAGATGAGAGGTAGATTGAGATGGTTTGGGCATGTGGAGAGGACGGGGGATGATATTTGGGTGCAGAAAGTGAGAAGTGTTGATGTTAGGGGTAGGGTTGCGAGAAAAAGGCCTAGGACGAGGTGATTGAGCGTGACCTCAGGGATAAGGGACTGAAGGGGGAAGCTGCCAGAGATCAAGCAGCATGGACAGCCACCATCAGGTGACCAAGGCCAATGCTTGCAACCATGTTGGAGCCTTCAAAAACTAAACAAAATGAACTGAGCAATTCCTGGTGCTGTACAACAGTTAAATGTAAACTAATCATGCACATATCCAGACAGACCCACCTAAAATCTCTGTTTATCAGAACACATGTTGCAACCACTAACATGTTCTCTTCTTTCAAGAACAGCTGTTTACAGAATTGGAATACTGGTATAAAATGTTCAACCATGTTATTGCAAAGCAGTGCTTCCCCAAACAAGTGCAGATCAGTGCCTCTGCAAACAGGTGTACAGTAACGTAGATATATAACCCCTTGAGTATACCACACTGATATCTTTTCTTTGAAGTATTTTATTCAGTCAAATGATTAGATTCATATTAGGATGGACCTCTCTTAATGAGGGACTGAAATTGTAGCACAGTGCTTATTTTATTTAAGTAAGGGATAAGTTTGAAAATATCAAAAATTTTTCCTTACAACAAGAACTGTAAATTGGGGGAACTCAGCTAATCTTTACAGGATGTGTTGGAACTTAGATGGGCAATTTTTTTTTGTAAATTACATCATATTAAATACAGTACTTTTTCTAAGTGTGTGGTTATTTAAAAAAAAAAAAAAAAAAAAAAAAAATGTGAGGACTCAACCATTTCTATCTGTGTGGCAGGTGAGGGACATGCAGCGCTAGACCGAGGTTACCTGGCTGTCATACTTGCTTTAACACCACCTCTATAACTGAAACACGAGCAACATGAAGGTGATGCTGGAGTTTCGTGGAGGTGCTGAGCTATTGGTAAATAATGTAGCTCAGCACCCAGTGAACCTGGAGGCAGGGAAATGGACAGTTGCTAAACTGCTGAAGTGGATCTGTGACAACCTGATTACTGAAAGACCTGAGCTGTTCTTCCAAGAAGACTCTGTGAGGCCTGGGATCTTGGTGTTAATTAATGATGCTGACTGGGAGCTTCTGGGTCAACAGGATTATGAGCTACAGGAAAATGATAATGTTCTCTTCATTTCAACTCTTCATGGGGGTTGATTGAGATTTATATACACGAGTGACAAATAGCCAAGAGTAGCAGCTGAGGAAGACTTCAATAGTTTGGTCTTTTCGTGGGCAGGGCTTTACTTATCAGTAGGTATTTTATTTTAGCTACTGCCAGTAGATTTGATTTTGTTATGGTAATTGCTGTCCTACAGAAGTTTAGCAGTTTGTTCATGGTTTTGCTACTGCCTATTTCAGAATACTGAGAAAAAATTCATATACCTTATCTCCCACTGTTTCCATTCTTAGCTGATGGGATATGATACAGCACAATATATACACATCTGTTCTGGCTTTGTGTTTCCAGAATATGATGTGCAGGAAGAGATTTCCAAATTATTATGTACAGATGCATTCATAAGTAGGGATAAACATCTGCCTGTGTTGTCTGCTATAGTGTCCACTGCTGCTGGGATGTATACCAAGCAGTAAGTGGAATAGTTCCACATCATGCCACCACTGGACATGACAGTAGACCACATGAGTAGATGTTTAACCTTACTTACAGGTATGAGTACATCTGTGCATGACCATGCATACTGATGTGGTAAAGTACATGTACCCATAATCTCTGCGTTAATGAATCTTGTGTAACTACTATTTTTCTGGGATTTTTTTTTTTTTTTTTTTTTTAATTAAAAAACTGTCATGACAAATTACATGAACTTTGGATGTTTTAAAGTATATTTTAAATTTTTTTGTCATTTTTCAATTACACTAAATGAAGCTTTCATGTAAAGAAGGATACGAGTTAGAGCACTTACAAAATGTTTGATTTTTTTTGTTTGAGCAGTTGATGCTTTAGATCTCTCCATCCCTTATGATTGAGAAAATGGACTAAGTAATTTAATGTTTGATATGAATAAAACTGTAATACTGTATTACTGAAGCTTTCAGGGACTTCTTATATGGTACTTAACATCTTAAGCAGTGTGTACAAACCTATAAACAGGAAGTAACAAGATTGAATATAAGTCACTGTTTTACTGGAGATAGCTGCTAATTCTTCCACTGACAGTCTTCCTTAAGCTGAATAAAATTGTCTGATAGCAGCATTATCAAAATATGTCACTGTACTGAAAAACTCAGCTGTTATCAGTAGTAACTTGAATGTATGTTATCTCTAAACATCAGTGCTGATCTCATCAAACACTCAAGTTCCTGCCAGAAACTTTGAATTCCCAAGCAAGGCATTGTCAGCCACAACAGAACATCAGTTCACTGCATAGGTGGTTGCATACCTTTAGTTGATAGGTCTGCATAGCCAGACAGCCTAGGGTTGATCAACAACAACAGACTTAACAGTCATGGATACATAAAACATCCTTACACATACTGAACAGCCATGGAGATGTCAAACATCCTTACCTCTCTCAACACTGATATTAACCTTCTCATGGTTTTCATACGCGTTTGACGCGTATGATCTGCTTACCCCCTTACGGTTTTCAAATGTGTATGAACCACTGGATGAAAAAACAAAGAAAAGGCATATGATCTGCTTTCATACACATTATAGTGGCTAATACATTATATTACAATAAATCTCACTTTGACTGGGACCAGAAATAGTACTACAGCAAATTTTCATGTGTTCTATACACTATATCATGTGAAATTTGGTAACATAATGCAAACAAGTCAAACAGAAGAGGGATTATATTTATTATACTGTAATAATATTTTGCTTTTCAAAAAAGTTCCAATTTCTTTGTGAATGAACACATTATAGTATTCACATGAGTATTGCTACATAAATTTATAAGTTTACGAATTTACAGGCTGAGAACAAAGGAAAGCTACACCTTTTGGCTTTCCAACACAACAAATAATTGATATCTATATTAGGGTCTGTTATGTAACAAAAAGTATAACCGTACTTTTAACGCGGGGGAAATATCTTGCTGGACTGAAATCGGAATGGGGAATCGGGGTGCACAGACCAGGTTTCCTGAGAGGGTTAAACAACTCTTTCAGACACCTTTTAATCCATGTACACACACTTCATTCCCATCATGAAAACAAACCAGGCATTCTGATATATTCCTCACCAGGAACATAGAAGCAAGCCATCTCTGGAAAGGTATCTGGAAATGAAAAGATCTTGAATTTCTCTCTCTCTCTCTCTCTCTCTCTCTCTCGGGGGGGTAGTCCTGCAGACTCCCGGCCTTTGGTTCCTTATTCCTTGCACGTATATATATACATACTGTACAGTATATTTATATAGTGTGTGTGTGTGTGTGTGTGTGTGTGTGTGTGTGTGTGTGTGTGTGTGTGTGTGTGTGTGTGTGTGTGTGTGTGTGTGTGTGTGTGTGTGTGTGTGTGTGTGTGTGTGTGTGTGTGTGTGTGTGTGTGTGTGTGTGTGTGTGTGTGTGTGTGTGTGTGTGTGTGTGTGTGTGTGTGTGTGTGTGTGTGTGTGTGTGTGTGTGTGTGTGTGTGTGTGTGTGTGTGTGTGTGTGTGTGTGTGTGTGTGTGTGTGTGTGTGTGTGTGTGTGTGTGTGTGTGTGTGTGTGTGTGTGTGTGTGTGTGTGTGTGTGTGTGTGTGTGTGTGTGTGTGTGTGTGTGTGTGTGTGTGTGTGTGTGTGTGTGTGTGTGTGTGTGTGTGTGTGTGTGTGTGTGTGTGTGTGTGTGTGTGTGTGTGTGTGTGTGTGTGTGTGTGTGTGTGTGTGTGTGTGTGTGTGTGTGTGTGTGTGTGTGTGTGTGTGTGTGTGTGTGTGTGTGTGTGTGTGTGTGTGTGTGTGTGTGTGTGTGTGTGTGTGTGTGTGTGTGTGTGTGTGTGTGTGTGTGTGTGTGTGTGTGTGTGTGTACATATGCTGAAGCATAAGGGAGAAACAGTAGCAGAATGGAAATCGAAGATGCGCAGATTAGCCTGGGGGGAAGGTAGGGTCCTGGAGGATTGGAAGTCAGGTATAATTTTTCCTCTGTACAAAGGAAAAGGGGAAAAAGAAGTGTGTGGTAATCATGGGGGCATTTGTCTTCTTAGTGTGGAAAAGTACATGGTAGGCTCCTTACTGACAGAGTTAGTGATATAACAGAGGAATTGGAGAAGAACAAGGAGGTTTTAGGAAGAGAAGAAGTTTCATGTTGATCAGATATTCATCCCTGGGTCTTAAGTGGAAAAGTTTCTAGAGAAGGGAAAGAAGTTGTATGTGGCCTTCATGGATTTGGAGAAACCATATGACACAGTGGATAGACATGGAATGTGGAAAATATTAGGAATACATGGAATAAATGAGAAGTTATTGAATGCTGTGAAAAGTATGCATGAGGGTGCTAATGCTGCAGTGTGTGTGGATGGCGAACTGAGTTAATTTTTGTCTGAATGCTGGATTGAAACAGGGATGTGCCATATCTCCATGGCTGTTCAGTCTGTATATATATATATATATATATATATATATATATATATAAATATAAAAATAATATATATATATATATATATTGTTTTACTCATGGTATCCCTGAGGGGCTAAGGCGTTGCCCCTGGGTAGAGGACTTCTGGACTGGAGCGTGTAGCATTTTATGACCGGATGCCCTTCCTGATGTCTACCAATGACCCTTGGGTGGATTCGATCCTCCGACCCTTCGGTCAGAGCAGAGCACTCTAACCCACTGAGCTGAGATACTGTACAAGGTAGGGCAGCGGATATTGAAGCAGCCCTAATGAGAGAGGGCAGAATTTGGAAACTTCCTGTACTGTTGTTTACAGATGATACTGTACTGTTAAGTGTAGGTGAAGGGAAACTGCAAGGATTGGTAAATGAGTTGGGAGAGTTTGTAAGAAATGGAATCTAAAGGTGAACGTAGGGAAGAGTAATATTATGGTCTTCAAGAGAACTGAAGTCAGTGAATGGACAGTGAAGCTGGATGATGAGAAAATGGAAAATGTGAGTGCATTTAAGTACTTAAGTAGTGCAATGAGTAAGGATGGAAGTTTAGAGGATGAAGTGCTTCAAAGGATACAAGGAAGAAAGGTTGCTGGTTCTTTGAAAGCAGTGAGAAGAAATAGAGAAGTGAGCATGGAAGTAAAAAAGTCGCTGCATTATAGTATTGTATTGTGATACCAACTCTAACATATGGAAGCGAAGCTTGGACCTTGTTGTTGGGACACAAGTCAAGAGTGAAAGCAGTGGAAATGAGTTATTTGAGAGAAGCATGTGGAGTTACATGGATAGGCAGATTGTCAAATAACGAACTGTCGGAGAGTTATGGTGTGAATGTCGATGTTTCAGAAAGTGTTAGGAAAAATACGCTGAGGTTGTCTGGCCATGTGGAAAGGATGGAGAGTGAGAGACTAATGAGGAGAGTGTATGTGAGTGAGATGGAGGGGGGAAGAGTGAGGGGTTGGCTGAGGATGAGATGGAGGGATGGAGTGAAGAGTACATGAGAGAGGGGAGTATATGAGAGAGGGCAGTGAAATGGCAGGGGACTGGGCAATTATGGAGGTGATTTGTTTGTGGCCACCCCTTATGGGATTGAGGCATCTGGCAATAGACAGATACATACACACACATACAAATATACAGTAATATATACTGTATATAAAAAAATTACAGTACAATTTCAATAGCTATAATATATTAGAAAGGAATTGTACTCAAATAAACCATTACACATTCGATACAAATCAACTATAATATTTATACAAAGATACACTATACGCGTACACTAGTCATTTCTAGTTTTTATAATTTTTTGGACTTAACCTTTACACCTTGGGATATAATACTAGATATTCCTTAAAAGAAATTTTCATTCAGAGTCTGGTATATGCAGCTTTTTTATTTGGTGTAATAAACTGCAGCACTTCCACACGTGGTTGAGAAGATTAGGAGAAATACACTGAGGTGGTTTGGACAAGTGAAGAGAATGGAGAATGAAAGACTGACTAAGAGGGTGTATGTAGGTGAGGTGGAGGGAGCGAGAGGGAGGGGTAGACCGAGGATGAGGTGGAGGGATGGAGTAGAGAGGTATATGAGGGAGGGGGGGGGTGAGTTGGGGGATGGTAGTCAAATGGTGGGTGACAGAGCGACTTGGAGGCATTTTGTCTGCGGCCACCCTTTGCGGGATTAGGGCCTCGGCCTATAGATAGATAGAATAGATAGACTTCCACACATGACAAATGAAAAATCTGCTAGTATCATTTATGTCATTACAGGCTTTAGCACAAAAACACTGATAAAACATGACTACTCCCAAGCTTTAAAGGCTGATTAAGACAATTATACACTTGGTGAGGATGGACCGTGACAACTGGATGCAGAAGGTGAGAGGTATGAACACTGAGGGTAAAGATGCAAGAGGCAGACCAAAATAGACTTGGGACAAGGTTATGAATGTGTCTTCAAGGATAAAGTCATGAAGAGAGAGGCTGCTAGAAATCAAGCAGTGTGGACAGCCACCAACAGAAGGCCAAAGCCATCGCATGCAAGCCTGATGGTGCCTATATAAATGAAGTGAACAAACTCAATTCAAGTTAAACAATGGAATACATAATGTTATGTAAACAAAAGCATCCTAGTCCTATGGGAGACCTCATAAAATGGAAGGCATTTTCCCTATAAGGGAGCTACCCTGAGATAGGCCACACTAACCGCTCACATACCTTGCCAAATGCATAAAAAAATAAATAAATAAAATTGTCTTTTGTCACCATAACGGTATCAAGCAAGCTATTTCTTCAACATGAAATGGAACTTTGAACTTCATCATGGACATCTTAATTTTCTAAATAACCCCTTCCTAGTATGCATAACTGCAAACTGATGATATGCAGTTTGTTTGTCATAATGTCCAAATTTGAAGGAAAGCAGTGCTCTCCCACCCCTGCTGTTTTGGGGTTAAGTAAAACAAAATAAGCTGACCAGTGCATTTATCACCAAAAGTATGCATTGTACTGTAAAGTTCTGTACTATTAAATAATTGAAACTCACACAATTTACTTATACGGTATGTACAATTGTATAGTGCTTACAAGTTTATGTGTTCCCTATTTGTCAAAAAGTGGGTTGGGAGAAGGTTAGTGTCCCTCCCCATTAAACAACTAACTCTGTCAAACAGCCACCCCTCGTGGGATGATGGCGTTTGGCTAAAGATATATAAAGTGCATCATGATGCATTATGAATTTTCCATACAGTATTTTGTATTTTAGCAGGCTGCCTTATATCAATGGCATAAATAACCCAGTCAAATGATAATGTCTTTAATTATGGTACATTCCTGCTACCCCAATAGTTTTTACTCGACTCAGAAGAGATTTTTCAATTTGACGGTGTTACAAACAGCCTTATTTACTCTTTCACTACTTGGTGCTCTCCTACACTCAATAAAATTGTCTTGTAGCAACAAGATTATAAAAATCACACACAAGTTGAAAGGGTAAGGAAATCTGAAGAACAAACTAAATGCAACTGTGAAAGTGTTAGCAATAATCCCAGTGCAGAAATTCAAAATCTAACCTCCAGCATCACCTAAAAACTGAAGGCACAGGTGCTGTAAGCCCTTGATTTTTTTTTTTTTTTTGTAATAAACCCAGAGTAAATACAAACAGTTCACTTTAAGTTCCACTGCTATCTATAATGCTAATCTGCCAGTTGCTCCCAATTTACAGTTCCATTTACATGGGAAAAAATGAAAGTAATAAAGCCACAACACAACAATATAAGTAGTGTGATCTCCCACTGTATGGAAGTGAAGCTTCAATTCTGCTGGAAGGATCCAAGTCAACAGTCAAAAAGAGTGAAAGAGACTTATCCATGAGAAGCGTATGAAGCTAGGTGGAGACTGGGGCAAACAAATAAGAAAGTTCAGGAGTGCTGCATTCATGTGGATGTGCTGTCATGTGTTAGGAGAAGTACCCCGAGATGACTTAAGGTGGCATGTGGAATGAATGGAGAATAAGCAACTGCCTTGCAGCAGCTATGTGAGATAGATAGGGAGTCCTAGGATGATGCAGAGAGGTATACAATTGAGAATGGTGATTTGCAGGGTGGGCAGCCTGATCACAGAGGACAGGACGACATGGAGACACTTGTTCGAGGCCCTTCTCCATCCGAGACAGGTCTATAACAAATAACAAGGGCCATCTGTGGTCTAAAAAAATCACTGACACCAGCCAAATACTGTATTGTACTGGTACCAATATCATGCCACCCTTACTTAGTAACTTAACAGTCTGTCAATTCAACTGATGCCCATTTTGTACTATTCACTGCCAATTTAACTCTTCATCATGATGTCAGCTTCCATATTTAATTCCTGCTATAAGCAGACAATTACATTAAACTTAAGAGAGATCTCGTACTAATACTTAAAGGGTTAATGGTGAATGTTTCTAATTCTTTCACTGAGGGAGGTTTCACAACCTCTAAATGTAATACATGTACATGGAAGCGACATGAATGAAGTAGACACTATCATACTGCTAGTTAATAACTAACTTTGAATGAGAAATGTGTATAATTAGTCACTGTCTGATTCAGATTCTGATTCTGCCTCCTTCACCCTGAGTGGCACTTTGTATTCCTGATCACAGCCCATGTATGCATCACTCATGAAGTACAATCTATACTCATATGCACCCTCACTTGGTGCCACAAAATCTAACTTGACTTTAGCTTTCTGCTGGAGGGTGAGTCGCTTGATGGAGATGAGCGAGTTAGGTTTGGGGTCACCGATGATGACCCACCAGCCTTCCTCGCGCTTGTGTGGGAAGAGTGGCGCTATAACGGGACCCGGTTCATCCTCCCTCTCAAGCACCACCTCCACATTCACCATTGACCCACTGGTGATGGAGTCAGAATCAATGACCTCGTAATCCAGGTTGATACTTGGGTAACGGTTGCAGAAGCGGGCAACATCTGTCATCTGGGCATCCGACAACTGCAGAAGTCGATTGCGGTCATCATCCTCCAACTCAAGTATGTCAAACACGGAGGTGACATCCTTGGCCTCACAGCGCTCAATCATCTCTGCAGTGAAGTGTGGCAGCTGTTTCAGGTAAGAATCTTTTGACCACATGGCCTGGGTGACCATCTGTGCCAGAGTCATGGCAGACAGGGCAGGGGCAAGCCAGCCATTGGAGGAAAGCACATCCACACACGCTTGAATGAGCCTTAGTGCACGACCCAACACCAGTTCCGTGTCCTGCTGGAGCTCTGCACTGAGGGTGAGGCGAGACAGATGAGCTTGCAGCAACAGGTTGGTCTTAGTATGTGGATCTGTTACCTTGCCTTCTGGTTTGTTGGGAACTTTCTGAATAAGACGTTTGAGTGTGTCTTCCTCACCGTGGCGTATGGGTACATTCTCATACTCTGCAGCACTGGATATGATTTCAAGCAATCCTCGGATCTTGGTTTTGCTGTTCAGGGACTTGTTGAACAGCTCAATAGTGGTGTAGTTGATGTAATAGTAGGAAGCAATGATGCCCAGGTTAAGAGGAGCCGTGTCCATGTCATCTTCAATAGTGATGCAACGTGATTCCTCCAAATCATGTAATGTGTTCTCCACCAGATCAGAGAGGTGATCAGACAAGTGACGATGAGACACTCCCTGCAGACCATAATAGTTTGGATTCTGTGTCATCCGACGATAGAGGAAGGTCCAAGTTATGTAGTCCACAGCCTCCTGTTTGTTCTCAATGGTCCGTGTCACAATTTCAGCATTGAAATGGTCGTGTAAGGCATGATCCAGGTGACTCTCAATGGGTAATGGCTCATACAGGAATTTCTTAAAGTAGTCTTTCTTTGATGAATGGCACATGAGAACACATTTTGCTTCATCATCTTCATTTGGTCGGTTTGCACGGCCAACCATCTGCAGGGTGTCTGTGATGGGGTAATCTTCATAGTTGTGGAGACGGCCATTATAGCTCTGGGTGTCTGTTATGATGACCAGGTGAGCAGGGGCAGTCACAGCCCAGCACAGTGCACGACTCACAACGATCACCTGAATGGCCTCGGCTTCAAACAACCTCTCTACCATACGCCTGTCTCGAGTACTTAACCCCTCGTGGAGGTAACCAACACCCTGACTGACCAGCTCACGCAACATCTCATCACTGATCTGGGGAAGGAACTCACTCATCTCTTCTGGATTTACCTGAAGGAATCTTTGTGGCTCTTTGTCAGCAGCAGCAAATGTGAGGAGGTCACTGGCGGTTATCATACTCTGCTTCCGTGATGGCACAAACACCAAGGCTGGCTTGTGTGGACTGTGCTTGAGAATGGCAAGATAAGCAGGTTTAGCCATGGCATACAGTCTTGAAGCATTATGTGGGTTGTTAAAGCCCTGGATGTGTAGTTCTAGTGGCAGTGGCCGGACATTGGGATGGAAGTTGAAGGTGTAGTTGGAGGAACATCCAAGCCATTGTGCCACATCTCGTGCATTAGCCAGAGAGGAACTTAAAGCAACGATGCGGATGTGCTTACTGATCTTGGAGGCAATGTAGCGAATTCTTGAACATACAACCTCCAGAGTAGGTCCATCTGATCCTCCCATCAACTGTAGTTCATCAACAATGAATAAACTTATATTTTGCACATTCTTCCTCTGTTTCCAGCGTCGGGAGAGTACATCCCACTTCTCTGCAGTACTTACAACTATATTTGCCTTATTCAACAGCTTTAAGTCTGCTCCGGTCTCACCAGTTAGCAACACAACCCTCTTGTCCAAGTTACCAAATTTCTCCTGCCAGTGTTCATACATGCTCTCTACTATCTCATCCTTGGAGGCAACATACACACATCTGGCATTCTCATCTTGGCTGAAAGTGCGTAAGATGGCAAACTCAGCACAAAGTGTCTTCCCTGAGCCAGTCGGTGCTGCAATGAACACACTGTCGTCAGAGTTATAAGTGGCATTGAAAACCTGTGTCTGAATGGGGTTGAACTGCTGGTATTTGTTGAGTGTCTTGTACAATGCTTCATACTGAGGGTTTCGCAAAGCAGTGATGGGCAGGGGCTGGAGGTCGAGGAGTTCTGTGGGAGGTGGGTATTTCTCAGGAAGAATCAGGTGGCGGAAAGATACAGGAAGCTGGGTCTCTGCTGAAAGCCACTTATCCGATGTGATGCGGATGAAGTAATGAGGATGGAGAGGCTCAAACACAGGCACAAAGAACTTGATTACATGCTCATCCTCAGCAAACTTCTGCTTTAGGAGAAAATATTCGTGATGGAGAATATTTTCTGCATCGACATCCTCCACCATGATCCAAAAAGCTTCTGACCGTCCATGGATCTTTTCGTCCCACTTGAAATCCGGTGTGATGGTTAACTCCACCTTGAGCATCTGGCGGGTGATGGGCTGAATATGGGTCTCCAGGTCAAGCTTGGGCAATTGGTGGATGTATTTGTGTATCATCTTGCCACCTTTGGGCATACGAATCAACTCCCCAATTTCGTTTGGACCCAGGTCGTAGAGACGCTCCCAAGGGACACTCTTCTTCTCAAGCTTGCGAATGGCTTCCTCTGGGATCTTGCGGAATTGTCGCAGAGGCGACATACTCTGCCACATTCTCTTGTCCACCATCTTGCACAGGTTCAAAGTTTTGTCAGCCAGTTGGGCCCAGCCTCGGTGCAGGACAATCTCAAACACTGCCCTCATAAGCCGCCCAGCACTCTGTGTGACATAAACCATGTCAGACATTAGTGCAAATCCATCCAGTTTGAGTTGAGAGATATAAGCCTGCAGGAGAATGTTCACCTTGGCACTGGGTTCTTCCACACTCTCCTTAATAGGTATGGGCACACGTTCCATCAGTTTCTTCAGTTCCAACTTTTCTTCTTCTCTTACCATAATGTTCTTGAACTCTGAACTTTGAGAGAACACTCTAAAAAGTTCAATTTCACTTAGAGTTGGCTTCAGCTGTTGATTGTACACATTCATGGTCTCACAGGTGATGTAGAAATAACTGGCAATGCGACCCAGTTCTGTGACCTGGAAATGGCCAGATTTTTTGTCATATTTTATCAAGTTGCTCTTCTCAAGTTTGAGAGCAGCAGAATGGATAAGGTTGGCTCGGTGTTGCTGCAGGTATTTATCTGAGCTGTCAGCCTGAACAGCATACTGGTTCCCAGCCCTGATCATTCGAACATACAGATAAGTGTACCCCAGCCAGCTGACTGCTTCACGCACACTCTGGACAGTTCCCAGTACAATCTCAGCATTTAAAAGATCTGGAAGCTTTGATATGAGTTGAGACTCAATAGGCAATTGCTGGTTCATCAATGAAAGGTAGTACTGGAGTTCTGAATGGTTTGTGATCAAGATGCCCTCACCTTTTGTGTCATACTGTGGTCTGCCTGCTCTACCCAACATCTGCAGGACATCCAGGGCTCCCAGTTCCACCCAACGGCCTTTGCTGGCATCATACACCTGTGTGCCCTTGATAACAACTGTATGGGCAGGCAGGTTGACACCCCAGGCCAGAGTGGCAGTTGACACCAACACCTGGATGTGACGATCAGCAAACAAATCCTCAACAAGGTTCCTGTCCACTCTATTCATACCTGCATGATGGATGGCAAAACCATAGGGGAGGAGGCCTTTCAGATCATTGTTCTTTACTTGTTCAGCCTCAGTTCGCAACACCTCAGTTGAAGCAGAGCCTTCTCTCAGGAAATTTCCAAGGGTGTCCTTCTCAAGACACATATCCAAAATGGCCTTCGCTGTTTTAGCAGTCTCCTTCCGAGAATGTACAAATATCAAGATCTGATTTTTGCCAGCATGTTCCATGACCTTCTCATACAGGATATCATTCATCACCTGATACCGTTTTATTGCTTTCTTTTCTGTAATACCAATGTACTGCTGAGCAAGGGGAACCGGCCTGAAGCTGTTGTCAAAGAAGTAGAGGCCAGTTTTCAAGTTGACTCTGAGAAAGGCTGCTACATCTTCATAATTTGGCAATGTCGCAGAAAGTCCCACCAGCCTAACAACATCACCAGTTGTTTCAGCATTACGAAGTGTCCTAGCCACCAAGGCCTCCAGAACTGGGCCTCGCTCATCATGAAGGAGGTGAATCTCATCAAATATTATGAGTCTGACCAGCTGAGTATAAGCTCGTTCACCTCCACGCCGTGTGATGACATCCCATTTTTCAGGAGTGCAAACAATAATCTGTGTCTCCATTATCTGCTCTCGGGTAAGTTGGTGGTCTCCAGTCAGCTCCCCAACTTTAATCCCATATGGTTCAAGTCTCTTGGAGAAGTTCTGTGTCATTTCAGTAACCAGTGACCTCATTGGAGCAACATATATGATCTTGAAGGCATCCCCATTTATAGTGCCATCTTGGTTAGTGTTCTTGCCCACCTCTCTTAGAATGGTCAGTAAAGCTACATTTGTTTTGCCAGCACCAGTAGGGGCACACAGTAACAGGTTCTCATCACTCTCCATGGCAGCCTTGTTCAGTTTACTCTGAATACGATTAAGATTTTTAAATCCATCAAATGCTGGCTGTGCATATGCTGGCAGGTTGGCTATAGGTACCAGGGTTTCATCAGGAGCAAAGGGTTTTGGCTTTAAGGCTGGAACATGGATCTCATCATAGCCCTTCTTCATTTGTCTGGTGGACCCCTCAGGCAAGTGGCACTTCTTGTTAGAATTATAGTGAGACCCTGAAGCAAAGACAAGACTTTCCAGGTCAATGAACTCTCTGTGTCCAGGTACTTGGCCTGACTTGTCATCAACTTCCATTGCCTCAGTGTTGATTCTCCTGGGTCGTGAGCCTCCCAGTTCCTCTCCATCCTTGGTCACATCCATCGCCTCTTCCTCATTCTCCAGAAGGGCCAGGATTCGCTTAAGATTTGGTTCGGCCATCATGACTCTCCGAATGTCTTCTTTCTCAGACTCGGACTGAGCTGAGGCCAAGAGTGTACAATACAATACCATCTGACGGTTCTTGTTTAGTACCTTGATAAATTCAAATTTGTCATAGCCAAGGTTCAGGACCAGCTTATTTTCACACTCCCTATCATCTTTGGCTGATTTTAAGATTTCAAGTACATCACTTGCTTTAGTCTGGGCCTGAATTGGATCATTGTAAAATCTATTGAGCTCTCTCTGTAGCCAGTGAGCTCCAATATCATGAGGACTCAGCATCCTCTCCTTCTTTGTTCCAACCTGATCCCCTCCTGTTAGGTTCTCAGCATGAATGGCGTGTGAGCCAACTACTCCATCCTCAGCCTCCATCTCATCCTCTTCATCTTCTCCAACCTCTCCTGCAACATCATCATCTTCCTCCTCCTCAGAATCTTCAAACTGAACATTCACCCCATGAGTTTCATCCAGGACCGCTTCACTGGCGACTGCTTTTGTCTCATGGCCAAAGTCTGTGATCTTCTTGCCTAAGTTCACCAGCACAGCAAATCTCTCTTCTGCCAGTGACCCCAGAAGCTCTTCTGTTTCTTTCTTTCGCTCACGATCCTTCAGCTTCTCATTTTTAAGGACAGCAAGAACCTCATCAGCAGCACCACAAAGCACATCACGCGGCTGGTCCCCAAGGGCCTCCTGGATAAATGAAAGAATCACTTCATATGTCTGTTTGGTCTCAGTGCTCTTGGGACGGTAAAAAATGTCCGCCATGTCTTCCAGTTCCAAGATGCTCATGTTTTTGACAGCAATGGCAGGAACATCCTCACGCTTCTGTTTCTTGGACTTTCGCTGTTCCTCCTTGGGTTGCTGAGGTTTGGTACGCTGGTATCGGTCACCCATTCGAGTCCCCTCCAGCTTTCCCGAGAGGGACATAACCTCACCAGTGGCCTCATCCTTGCTGCGTCGCTCAATGAGACGAACATCAGCTTGCAGCACAAGGTTAGAGTTCTGTGGACAAGGGTTCAGAGTCAAAACAGTAAATGGTAACAGCTAATCCCTTACTAATATTGTTAATTATAATCCTAGCAGCAATAATGGCATGATAAAATGGATCAAGAATTAGCAACCTTTGGGAAAGAAAGAGGTAGCAGTAGCAAGTACTACATACAGTACAAGTACTGAGAATACAGTATGAGGCAGGTAAGAGCATTCTTTAAATAGCATGCAGGATGCATGCTTGCAATATGAATGCAATTCCTTTAAGTACTTGTCCAACAATGCTCAGTAGCACACATGATTTTGATTCAAAGATGACAAGCAATAAACACAAACAGGAAAATAAAAACAACTATATCCAACTTCATGGCAACTTCCTTGAAAATAATGAGGTCCGATCTGTGACTGCATGGTTACTTCAGCAAGAACTTCACAAGGAAAAAATGTTACATAATAGTGGTACCAGTAACAATAAGGTCAATTCACAATGCCAACTTCAAGAACTAAGTTCCAGAGACCAGGTTACCACAGTTAAGTACATTTTAAGGTAGATGACCAGCCTACTGCCCTTGATGCCATTACATGACTGAAAAATGTAAATAAATAAATCCACTTAGCTATCTACTAGGGACTGGATATATCATATACACACAGACATAATTCTAACTGGGACATTCTAACTGCTAAAATTTAAATAGAACAATCTATAAAGGAACTGCTCATTATTATTTAATATACAGTATGTAAATATACAGTGATCCCTTGGCTATCACACACATGGTTAACCCCTAAAGTACTTATAAGATCGATCGATCCTTTTCCAGAATTTCACCAGATGCCTAATAGGATCGATAGTGGAGCCTTTGTAAAAAAAACTGCAGACACTAGGCTTCGGTCTGATTGTGACGTATATCGATACAAACCAATGAGAACTAAGTTCTGAGTAGGGAGGGGGGAGGATCTGGGCCCCTACACATGGGGGGTGATTCCCCCACCACCCTCTTGCCACCTACCTCTACCCCAGGCCTTTTGTTCCCTTTCCCCCTCCCTCGCTTGTGACTGGACTCACAGCTCCTCCTACCAACTCTATAAAGCTGATTTTTCCAAGCCACACTCCCCTCACCATCCTCCCTCATTCTCCCCCCTCCACCCCTTCATACTCCCTCCACCTCCAGCTGCTACTTTCTTGCTGTGGCTACGTGGTAAACATTTGACACATGCGAATAATATATACATTTTCTGGTGTGTAAAATCAAGATCTTTCATTCTATAATAACAAAATTAATGTTGGTGCAATTTTTTTTTTTTTTTTCTCCCTATATGCAAGGGTTGCCAGTGTAAATTTTTGACAATCTTTGACAGGCCATAGCTCAGTAACCAGCTGGTCTAGAATGCTCTGGTTTGCAGCATAAGATGTGTAAATTCAAACTCTAAACCTTGGGCATAACACTTTATTTCTGTAAGAGCTGAAAATCGGCCCCATATACAGGTATTCAGGGAAGTTCAGTCGATCGAATTGCATATCCTAGGGGTTAAAGTAGTTTTCATTATCACTGCTAGATGCAAATTTGCACTCCTGCTGTTAACCCCTTCTTTACCGAGTACCATGTCCTGCGTTGGCAGCCACCACCACCCCCACACCAAGTTGTCACACAACATCTTTGGTGCATCGGGGGTTGGGGGGTAATTCATCATTGTGTCCAAGCTAATAACTTTGTGTTATTAATTTTTTTTAACCTCAGTGATCAGATAAACCCCAAAAGATTGTGCCCCCCAAAATAAAAATATTACATATTTTTGTTTTTTCATAAGTTTTGTTAAAATATACATACATTAATAACCAAGAAATATTTAGGCTTGAAAACAGAAACATGCTCAGTTTACATATGTATTTACTTACCTTGTAATTTATATTGATGTCTTGCAGTAAATAATAGGTTGTTTGTGGGTGAGAGGGTGACCTATATACAGGCACGCTCTGAGGCAGACGCAACCAGGCAAGGCAAGGACATACGCGATAAAGAAGAATGAAAGAAGTGAAGAAAAAATGAAGGATGAGGGGAAAAACTGATGTAAAAGGAAAAGAATATGGGTGTAGGAAGTACAGTATAAAAGTAAAGAAAATAAAAGGAAGTGAAAAAGAAGGAATAGTAAGAGCCAAATGAAAGAGAGGAATGTGTGTGGGTGACACAACTTTCACTGTCGTCTTTGTTCCCACTCTCACTCTCTTTCGGCTCATACAACGGATCATCATCACTTTCCTCAGACAACCACTCATTATCAGATTCATCCAGATCACTGTCTAAATGGTGGGTGAAAGCCTCCTCCTCATCACTTGACGACATGTTTCCGAATAACGGGGGTCTGTGACGGGGTTTAGCGCAGAGTACACATTCCCTCCAAGGCCGCAGGCACACTAAGTCATCACTCAAATTTACTTGAAAAATAGTCGCAGACTCGCAGGGGAGGCGTGGGTGGTGGGAAGGCTGATAATCTGATTGGTGCTTGAGAAATTACGTCATATATGCAGTCTACAATTAGTCGAAACTAATGAGGTTTCATGACGTATGTATGACATACCGTAATAATGTTACCAATGGTTGAGAAAAAAGGAGTGTTACCATACAGTCCAGCTTTTTCTGCAGCTGAAAACCACGTGGAAGGATTATAAGAGCCACACTGAGGCAGCAAAGCCATGCAGACAACAATGATGTTTAGAAGTATGTGTGTACTTCCAAAATTTTCTCGGTACCTCAATGGCTTTAAGAATGGAGGTACACATGTACTGCCAAATGCATTTCAGCAAAGAGGGGGTTAATGCACAATTTCTAGCTAAAAAACTTCATTGTCACGCACTTGATCTGGTTTCCGCGGACAACAATGGTACAAAATCTGTGGTTTCTGATGGTTCTGAGAGATTCAAAAATAAGGCACTACTCGAGAAGTTAATCCCAGGTGGTGGAGACCATTAACTCACCACCCTTTAGCCTCAAAACCCCTTACCTCAAGCCCATTATAGGTCTCTACATGGTATGTGTTTCTTCCTTATTCTGCCCTTGTCATCATGTGTTGTTGTTCCCTAGGCAGTCTGGCCGAACAGGCACGAGTCCCTTAGGAAGGCCGTGGCCGAGACTGGGCTTTCCCACAGAGCTCTCAAAGAGTGTATGTTGTGTTGTTGGCATAGGTGATTGTGTGCAATGCAGTCTTCCATAATGTGCTTAATAGTATGGGGTGCTGTGTTGCATCCTGGACAGGCATCAGCAATGAGTCATCACGTGTTTCTGATACTTATGATAACAGTATGTATGTATTTAATGGATCTAAATTTTTGTAAATGGGAAAAATTGGGTTTACAAGTGGTGTGTCTGGTACCAATTAGGATGAATCCCATAGGTTCTGTTTATGCACTAGGTGCAGTACCAATTGTGTGTGATAATCAAAAGATCACTATATATATCAATCCATCCATTATCCAATCCTTTGCCCCATGAGGAGTGTAGGAGCCTGGGGCTAGGCAGTTGGTCCCGTCATTTAAGATGAGAGTGACCAGCCTCACTCATCCCTGAGTGGCATTACATGAGCAATCAACCCCAACCATCCCTTGGATATAAACCTTCACCGGCTCAATCTGATTGGAGTGCAATAATTACCCACTAAACTACCAGGTGCCAAAATTTAGTTATATAGTTACCACCCAGCGTAGTAAATAGTTTCCTGGTGTACAGGAAACCATTTGGCTTGTCACTCAGTGTAGAGTCACCCACAGGCAGAGGGAAGAGGAAAGAATGAAGGAAAGAAAGACAGAAGAGGGAGTGGAAAGTTACCCATAGGCAGAAGGACAAGGAAAGAATGAAGGAAAGCAAGACAGATGAGGATGGAAGGAAAGAAGGATGGAGGAGAGGAAAGGGCAGACACCCGACAGCAGCATTACATCGAGTGAGTGGATGGTGAGCGCCCCCACCTACCACAAATACATATATATACAGTAGGCTCGCACAGTGCCCGAGAGATTGGGCTGTCCACGACCTCGCGCACTGGGAATACATAATCTTATGGGAATAATTACATATGGGCGGTACCCCCTCATACCTGGATATTTTTTGGCTCTTAGAGACATAATAAAGGTCATATTTTTCAGACATTGTACTAAAGCTATAGCTACAATAAGAAAAATATGGGTAGTCACCTTAACAACAGTAGACACCAGGCATGATGACCTTAAATAACAGGGGTTCCGAGGCGCGGCAACACTTACAGCGCCGCACTCCCCACCACACCAACACTTCCCTCCACAGACTCCTCTTAAGCACCTTCCCCAGGAGCATCAAAGTCACTCACTTCGGCCATAAACCCTTCAAAGTCCAATGCTGACACTTCTGACATTGCATTCTCTTCATCCTCAACAGGAACAGGAGCAGAGAATGTCGCTGGTTCCGCAATTTCACCAACTTGAGCCCGCTGTGTGTAGCTTGCTATGAGCGTCTGTCTTCTCCTGTTTATTTCTTCCCTGTGCCTGTCTGTATAGAACTGGAAGAGTTTGTCGATACCAACCAGTAGTTCCTCCCTTGTACCTCAAGCTGCACAGTAGAATGCCCAGGAATTTCTGCGCATCAACATGACGACACGTGAAGCGCTGTGTGAGGGGTGGTCGTGCACTAATAGAAAATGGCATTTTTGAGCCACTCCTTGCCTCTGCCTCGCGTTGTGTGGTAAACTTGCGCATTCAAGGGTTTCTGGTTATGATTTTTGGTCACTCGCGCACAATGCGAATCGCGCACTGTGATGACGCGCACTGTGATGACGCACACTGTGCGAACCTACTGTATATATATATATATATATATATATATATATACACACAAGAGCCCTTGTGGTACAGTGGTAGAGTGTGCGTTTCGTACACGGGTGAGCCAGGGTTCGCACCCCGCCAGGGTAATAAAGTTTGGGAGTGTTCACCCACCCACGTACTACTTTGACGGACACAAGGGGTGCTGTGGTTGAACCAGTGTCGTTTACTATAAAGTATGCTTGCACCCAGTCGGGTTGTGCGGGCCGACTACACTTGGTTCACAGACTACACACACATCCAAAGCCACTACAACTCTACTAGTACACTTACAAGCGCTTCTCACCCTACATACTGGTACAATCTCTACCAGACAGCCTAAGCCACTTGGTTGAGATACATTGGCTGTATTGTCCCGACTTCGGTCGGGGTAGGCCGGTCCTGCAGTGGATACGCAAACGGCTGATGATGATGATGATTTATATACAGTTTATATTGTATATATATATATACACCAGTATGTGTGTGTGTGCATGTGTGTGTATCTATCTATCTATCTATCTATCTATCTATATATATATATATACACTGTATATATATACAGTAATCCCCATAATATCCAGATGCCCAATTTCTGGACATCCCAAATAACCGGACATTTTCGTCCTGGGAGCCAATATTCCCAAAATGGGCCAAAAGCCACCAAAAATTAGAAAAAAATCTGACTTTTTTCCCAACCCGTAATTTGAAATTGCCTTGTGGCGCCGAACAGCTGTTACACCATGGTCCCTTCACCCCTTCCTTCCTCCCCCCTTCCCTGTCAGGGTTGCCATTTGGTATTTTTCATTACCAAATGTGGGCCAATTTGGTAATGAAAAATTCGTTTTGTAATAAATCAGAATAATACAACACCAAATGGATTTTTCACATGTATGAGGATACACAGGATGGAGATGGTGGATTGTTTGCTCTCTCTGATTAATTTGGTAGCCTATATAGCGTGATAATAATCAACATGCTGTTAATTATAAGAAGAGTGATTACATGTATTCCCACTTTACGAATTTGGTAATGAAAGTTACAAATGGTAATGAAAATTGAGGAGTATGGTAATGTGGCCATTGCGATCTGGCAACTCTGTTACACCGCCATCATCAACAGTCACAGCCTAACTCCGATCGAGAGCAGATGCTTATAGCAATGCAAGCCACAGGTGCTCGTTTTTTGTGAATAAACAGTGAATAAACTGCAATACCTCGCCACTAGAACACACGGGAATTTACAGTGTTGTGCAGTGTTAAGAAATTAGAATTTAGAGTGCAAAGGATTAACTGTGGACTGCAAACTGGCAGTTCAAACCAGTCCAGGAGCCAGAGACTTGTTGTAAGTACCCAGAATGTTTATTATTGTATAAACTCACCTGTAAAACCTCATTTTATGGTTCTTTTGCATTTATTTCAGTCTTTTATGTCCCTTGTTGGTGTGATTTGGGTCTTAAATAGGTGCAATGCATGTCCAGAGGGAGTTGTATACCGTAGGTGTTTTTCTGAGTTAGTGTCCATAAGTACAAGTCCAGGAGGCTGGGGCCCAATATCCGGACAGGACCACTATCCGGACATGCCTTTGGCTCTATTACATCGGATATTGGAGGGATTACTATATATATATATATATATATATATATATATATACACACATACACACACACACACACACACACACTATATACAGTAAAACCTCAATAAGTCAACCCCACAGAAGGCAGAATTTCCAGTGAGTCGAGCTCTGACCAAGGTGTAACTTATTGTTCATTCAAAGGGTTACATTTTAGTTTCTTATGTTCCAAGTGCTACATTTTAGTTTATTATAATCCAAGTGATACATTTTTGTTTTAATGATTGGAAAGCAAAGTAAATAAGTGCAGAACTTTATGTAATTAAGTAACTCTTACACCCCTCCACCAATTCAACTTCCTCTCCTAGTCTAGCCTACCATATGCACCAAACTGTTTTTATACAATTTTTTTTTTTTTTTATGCTTCTTTAGTTTAGTTTTCACAAACAATTAATTACATATAATTTGCAATTATTGGGAGGTAATAATTTTTTTTTTTTAATTACTTCTGATTAGTCAGAAAATTTGGTAAGTGAAACTACCCTAGAGCCCCATATAGTTCAACTTATGAAGTGTTTACTGTATATTGTATATCATGGTGTTTGATGCTCTCATTTAACTTCAGAAGCGGATTCCCATGGGAAATGCTGAATGCTGATAACTTGGTGTTGACAGCAGAGAATGAAAAGGAGGGAGAGGAATTATTTAGGAAATGAAAAGATGGACTGGGGCACAAAGGTTTGAGAGAAATGCAGATAAAACAAGACTGATTATATTTAGGAATGGTGGCAGTACTACCAAAATAGAGGGAGCAGGCCATGTACCACAGATTGTCAGTCATGAAAGGACTGATCTTGGTGGAGTGTCTCTTGAATGTGTGGAAAAGTTTTGTTATTTGTGGGACATGTAATGTGCTGGAAGTTGGGCTGGATCTCTGTGGCTAGGGTAAGGAGTGGTTGGAAGAAGTTCAGGGTGTTGCTGCATATCCTGATATTGAGAGGACTCTTTCTAAATGCTAAGGAGCCTTTGTATGCAGCATGTGTTAGAAGTGTAATGCTGTAAGGTAGGCAGTAAAGACAGATGATATTTGTAGGAAGTTTTCCAGTTGATGAGAAACTGACAATTACTGTGTTTAAGTAGAGATCACTCCTGTCAAAGCATGATTAAGTTGTCAGTTAGTCTAATAAGCCATAACTTGAGCATGAAGTGCTACTGTCAACAATTTATTCCATCTATACCTCTCTTCCCTTAGCCACTCTTGGACTCAAACTCAATTTTAGCATAAGGAATTGTTTTTTTTAGACAGATTTGAGCATCCTTTGCTTGCTAAAGCCATGGTACATAGATCAGCAAATGGTATTCTCCTCACAGTAGCCGCTGTTCTTTTATTTCTTGGCTCAACCTTGAAGGTGGGGATGTGAGGTAACGCATTAAAATTGCGTGACGTTGCTCCTACAAGAAACTTCGTGGATGCTGTTAAAAACCCTGCTCATGTGATGTAAGTCGCACACCATAAGGGGTAGGGATGCCTGCAGCTTGGCAAGCACATGGTTTTTGGGATTATTGCACCATCAATATCTCTTATCTATGTTATACCTGCACACAGTTTCACACTTAGGACACTTCACTTCAGCAGGTAATACCCAGTCATTGCGAAAAATCTCTAAGCTTGCCATGTTAATTTGAAAACACCACTGGACTAACTTCTACTACAACCATCACACAACAACAACAGGGTCACACCCAGATCATCACTAATTGCACTGGCTGAGGAATTTGTCACATCTCTCACACTGGTTCATTCATAAAAACTCATGGAAAGTTGACAGAGAGTGACATGGTAGGAAAACTGACTAAGAATTCTGACAGATGGCATCACGGTGGCAAATTACTTCAAAACTGCTTCATAAGATGCAGATCCAAGCACCATAGCCATGGTGAGTAATTTTTATCATGATTATGAAACACCTTAAATATGAATATGCAGCAGAAATGTAACAAAGAAGGCCCTCCTACCTTCACAAGAAAATATCACAGAAAGCATTAGAAACCCACTGGGCAGTTGTTTGCCAAAGAAAAAAAATCTAATCTAACCTATCCAATCCTACCTTAATCAACTGAACGCAACATACTGTATATTGCTGTGGTGGCTGAGTGATCAATGTCCCTGACTGCAAAGCTGTCAACCTGTTTAGCACCAGCATTCATATGCTGATGTAGACAGCTGGTGCCACTCAACTCTGGTGTGCCGCCACCTTTTATGGGTTGGCAAGTAAAATGAGTACCTAGAGTAACACCCAGGGAAGGTAACTGTGATAAGAATGATGTAGTCGCCTTGTATCCTGGGAAGCTGGGTGAAAAACCTGTCTCAGGCTCAAAGGCCTACATTACAGAGATGAGCACCACAGTTAAGCACCACATTATGTCCACCCCCACCTTTACCTTTAACAAATGGGTAAGGAATCCGACGTTAAACTAAATGTAAGACATGCGTTCGCAGTGTTTGGCAACAAGTTTTGTTGCTGTTGGTAACTTCATTGGAGTGACACTGTGCGTAATAAAACAATCTAGATACCATACAGGTCATGGTAATGCCCAATGCAGTATCTATGGCCGTCTATGAAACAAAAAAATTATCCAATGAAAGGGCCACTCCAATGGGAGATTTGTAAAACCTACATCCATATGGTAAAATGTTAATGAATTAGGTTAGGTTAGGAAAGTGGTAAATTTTTATAAGTTGCCAATACCCCCCCCAGGTTGTGCAGTATATTTTTCTGGCAGTTTTTGATTAGATTTGAGTGATTTTGACCTTCATTTTTGTCGGAAATGCTTCATTTTGCCATTTTTCCAATCATGAACTTTGACTAGATGAGGTGAAATGAGGCATTTTCGACAGAAAACGAAGGCAAAAATCACTCAAATCACATCAAAAACCACCAGAAAAATATACTGCACAACCAGTTAACCTTCCATGCTCACTTCCCTGTTTCTTATCACTGCTTTCAAAGAACCAGCAACCTTTCTTCCTTGCTGTACCCTTTCAAGCACTTCACCCTCCAAACCTCCATCCTTACTCATCACACTACCCAAGTACTTAAATGTACTCACATTTTCCAATTCCTCACCATCCAACCTCGCTGTACATTCGCTGACTTCACCTCTCTCAAAGACCATCACTTTACTCTTCCCTACATTCACCTTTAGATTCCGTTTCTTACACACTCTCCCAAACTCATCCACCAAGCCTTGCGGCTCCCCTTCATCTTCACTCAACAACACAGTATCATCTGCAAACAACAGTACAGGGAGTTTCCAAACACTATCCTCTCTCACCAGGGCCACTCCAACATCCACTACCCTCCCTTAACCTCTTTTATTACCCCATCCCTGTACAGATTGAACAACCATGGCGACATGACACATCCCTGTTTCAACCCAACTTTCAAAGAGAAAAATTCACTTAGTTCACCATCCACATGCACTGCAGCCTCCGCACCATCGTACATACTCTTCACAGCATTCAACAACTTCCCATCTACTCCATATATTCTTAACACTTTCTACAATCCTTGTCTATCCACCCTGTCATATACTTTCTCCAAATCCATGAAAGCCGCATACAACTTCTTTCCCTTCTCTAGAAACTTTTTCACTAAAGATCTAAGAATAAATATCTGATCTACACAACCTCTTCCCTTCCTAAAGGCTCCCTGTTCTTCTCCAACTAATTTCTCTGTTCTTTAACTGTCAATAAGTATCCTACCATACACTTTTCCTATTATACTATGAAGACAAATGCCCTTATGATTACCACACACTTCTTTTTCCCTTTTTCCTTTGTACAAGGGAATAATTTTACCTGACTTCCAATCCTCCGGGACTCTACCTTCCTCCCAGGCCAATCTGCACATCTTCCACATCCATTCTACTACTATCTCTCCCCCATGCTTCAGCATTTCACCACACATTCCATCAATTCCTGGGGCTTTCCCCGATTTAACTTTCTTCATTGCTTCCACAACTTCTATCCTACTGATTTCTTCCTGTCTTCTCACCTCCCTACTTCTCCCAGCCATTCGCCAGTCACTGATACTCGAATTACTTCCATCCTCTATGTTCAACAATTCCTTAGAGTGTTCTCTCCATATGCTCACTTTTTCTCCCTTCTCCACTAGTAATCTACCATTTTTATCTTTCACTCCTCTGCTAACTTCACTTCCACCTCGTCTTACTCTTTTCACCTCTTTCCAGAACATTTTCTTACAGTCCCTCCACTTTACACTCAAATTCCTTCCAAATTCCTCATCCACTCTCTTCTTACTCTCTCTTACTAACCTTTTCACCTCTTTCTTTCTACCATACATATAACTCTCTCTTCTGCCTCGCAACTTCTTCCACGCCCCTATTTCTCATCCATTCATTGTATGCTTTCTTCTTTTGTGCCACAGCCTGTCTCACCTCTTCAGTCCACCACACTGTTCCTTGCACCCTCCTTCGTCTTCTCTTCCTTCCACACACCACATCACATGCTGCACATATTTCTTCTGTAAATATCCTACACACACCTTCCACGTCTCCCATCTGCTCCAATTCATATTTGCCCAATCGTTCCTCCACTTCTCTCTTATACTCTGCCTTTTTCTCATCCTCTTGTAACCTTTCCACTCTCCTTGCAACTACAGTACTCCTTCCTCTCGTCTTTCCCTTCTTCTATTCAAAACAGAAATAGAGAGATATTGGTCAAAAATATACAACAGACAACAAAATGGAATAGATATGGTGTGGAATGGAGAAAAAAAAAAAAAGAGTACAAATGGACAGCCAGCAGAAACAACACTGGAAAAATCGTGATAAAGACAAAATAATGAAAATACAGATGAACAAATAATAACAATCACGCAACAATTAGGGTAACATATGGATATGGCATTACCAATAAAGAAGAATACAACATACATGGAAAAACCAGTAGTAACAACAATACAACTGAGAGAAAATATAAAGAAACTAAAAAATAAGAAAGCACCGGGACCAGACATGCTAAACCCAGAATTATATAAAATCCTAATAAAAAGTGACAAGATAATGGACACAATGACAGTGTGTTTTAATGAAATAATAGATAAAGGAAAGGTACCAAAAGAATGGAATCAAGAACTATGATGGTGCCAAAAGTAAACAAACCAAAAGCAAATGAATTAAGACCAATAGCGTTAACTAACATCTTGTATAAATTATTCATGTCAACTGTCATAAAAGATAGAATAGAAGAGCATCTACGGAATAATAATGAAATAAAGGAAACACAGAATGGATTTACTGAAGGAGGAAGAATTGAAAATAACCTTTTCATTTTAAAATATTGTATAGACAAAACTTATGAGCAGAAAAAGAGTCTAGTTGTAATATCAGTAGACTTTGCAAAAGCTTATGACTCAGTAAAAAGGAAGAAAATGATTGAAATACTAAAAGAATACAAGGTACAAGAAGATATAATAGAGGTAATAGCCAACGGCCATACCGCGTTGAGTACAGCGCTTCCCGTCCGATCAGCGAAGTTAAGCAACGTTGGGTCTGGTTAGTACTTGGATGGGTGACCGCCTGGGAACACCAGATGCTGTTGGCATCCCTACGTGTCAAGTGGGGTTGGTGGAGGATTAGTGCCCCTCCCTGTAAAACAATTAACTCTAAGCCATTGGCCACCCCGTCTGGGATACATGGCGTCTGGCAATGAATGAATGAATAGCAGACACTTATACGGGGGACAGAACAACAATAGAATATGGCAAAGAAAATAAAACAGAAATAAAGATTAATAGTGGCATAAGGCAAGGATGCACAAGCTCAACCACAATATTTAAAATGATAACCTACTATATAATAAACAGATTGGAAAAAGAAGGCACAGGGTATAAGGATGAAATATTTAAAATTGCAGCACTGTTCTTTGCAGATGACGGGCTGCTACTAGCTCATACAATAGAAGAGGCAGGAAAAATAGTAGACAGTTTGATTACAGTAGGAGAAGAGTGTGGGCTTAATATAAATAAAACAAAAAGTAAAATCCTGATCTTTAACGTGAAAAACAAACCCGAAAAAATAAGAGAGATAGAGGTAACAAATGAAACCAAATATTTAGGAATTACAATACACGACCAGAGAAGATGCTTTAGAGTGCACAAGAGACGGATAATTGAAAAAGCTAAAAAGATGGCAAACATCACACACACAATTATAGCCTAAAGTGTCAATAAGGTACTAGTAGGCAAAACTTACTGGAAAAGTGTGGTACTCCCAACTATACTATATGGGGCAAACATACTAGAATTTACAAAAAACGAAATAGAGGAACTACAAAGAATTGAAAACAGCGTTTACCGATACATATTAGGGACACCAAGATATGCTCATATACCAACACTAAGAGGAGAAATAGGGGCATCATGTATGCAGAGCAGAATAATGGAAGGATATATTAAGTACTTAAAATATGGATTAGAAGGTAAAAATGACTTAATTAAAAGAATAATGCAAGAAAAGATGGAAAGTAGAAAAGACCAGTGGATATGTACAGTAAAAACATACATGAGAGAAATAGGATTAGAGAATAAATCAGTAAAAAATATTAGTATTAAAGACATCAAAGAAAAAGTAAAGAACTGGGACTCATCTCAATGGAAGAAAGAAACAAATGAAAAAAAGAGTCTGGAAATTTATAAAAATTATAAATCAAATATAAAAGAAGAAAAAAATATATGATAATACCGTAGCATCCATAATATTATATAAAAGTAGAACAAATAATTTACCACTAAATGATAGGAAGAGATTTTCAGGGGGCAATATTAAATGTGATTTGTGTGGGGCAGCAGAAGAGAACATAAAACACTTTTTATTATGGTGCCCATTGTATCAGGAAGACAGGAATAAGGAAGAACGCCTACAACAGCCTTATATAGAAAATGAAAACAATTTAATAGGACAATTACTGTTTAGTGAAGAAAATATAGGAAGAACAAAAGACTATTTATATCATATATGGAGGAAAAGAGAGAAATTAAGGAAAGAAAGAGGAATACCTTAACAAATAGCAAAGAATAAAAAAAAAAGAAAAAAGAAAAAAAAAAGACACGAGCAAAACACGCGCTAAACACAAGAAAAATAATTAACTAGAAAAATGAATTGACAAGAGGAGTGCCGATGCAAAGGCAATACTCCTCACCTATCAACTGAACTGAACCATGTCCACTTGGATAACTGTAAAATGGGATAGTTTGGACAAGTCGCCACCTCATTGTCAGGGCCACTCTATTAGCGTTAGGCAACAACGTGCCAGATATTGACAAGAAATGTTTTAAAGAGTCCGTACTTACCGCCTTGTATTCATATTGAAGCTGACGGGCGGTCTGGTCCGCCATGCTTGCAGCTCTTGATCGTTTATCGTTTACAGAGCAGAATGGTGTCTTCGTTCCTTTAAACAGTTCGTTTTATTAATATTGTTTCACTACTAAGAAGTCTCTAAATAGCGTGCTGCAAACTTTGTTTTACTTTTATTTCACATAATCTGTAGTAATATCAACACATATAGTCATCTTTTGGATAAAGTTGAGTAATGACAATTAACCGAATATTTAAGAGAGAAGATAACGTTCTCCCTACGTGTGAAGTGGGGTTGGTGGAGGATTAGGGTCCCTCCCTGTAAAAACAATTAACTCTAAGCCCTTTCCACCCCGTTTGGGATACATGGCGTCTGGCAATGAATGAATGAATGATGAGTTCACTACACCAGTGTTTGTTGACAAGTAATCATTAATCTTAGTTGTATCGTTCCAATTTTAGTATACGAGATGCTACCCAAAAGTTCCAGTAATTTCAACAGGAGCTAACCGTTTGCAGTTTTGCCTTTTGCCGCTAGGAGGAGTCAGCAGCACCCCTTGTGCGTCAGTGTGGCCCCGGCCTTGTCTGTAAGTGGGTGTGTTGTTGGGCTAAGCTTACTTTTGTAACTTGGTTTGTAGGTGGTTTAGCAGTTTTGCAATGGCAGACAAATGGCGCAGCGATGTCAAGTCGATGTTGATTGTTTTCTTCGGTATCCAAGGGATTGTTCACAAGGAATTCGTCCCACCCGGTCAATCTGCAGCCTCCTTTGGAGGCGGGACTGCAGTTAATCTTGTGGCCTGCTGGGTTGGAGTCCCGGGTAGTTCACGACTCCCGCCGTCCAGTAAGCCACATCCTCATGGCAGGAGTTCGAATATTTGTTCTCGGCTGGTGATAGTGGTTGTTTTAAGCTTGTTGTAGAGGTAGTACCAGTGGCGGGATCGCTTGTAGGATCAAGGACCTGGTGTGGGGATAGTTGGTTAGCAACCGGGGCAAGTGTTGGGGCTTCTGAATTCTTTTTTTGTTGCCCGTCCCGTGAGACCCAGAAGGTGTATATCGGATGAACATGCTGGCTTGGTTTGGCTATGGTTGGAGAGGAGACAGCGGCAATTGTAGCGGCTGTAGTTGTGGCAGGGAGGGTGAGGGGGTTGGCTTGTCGTATGTGGAAGCGGACGCAAAAGTACTGCTGTGAGGGGAGGAAGTATTGGTGTAATAAGGTGGGTATGAGTGTGTGTTTGTGAGAGACTGGATTTTGAGGGTTGTGGTGTTGTGCTAGTTGGGGGTGTGGCGCTGGGGGTTGGCGGCGATGACAGGGGAGGGTTTGTATTGTGGGGTACTGGTGTTGTGGGGCTGTAGGGGAGCGCAGTGATAGTTCGGCCAGGAGGATGGTTCGGCCACTGGCCTTCCTGAATAATGTAGGGGACCTAGATCATTGAGATTTCACATGAAGTTGCGTGATCTTGCCGACAAATGGCACATGTGTTTTTGTTTTGGTTGGCCGGGAAACAGCAACATCAGGTTAGATTTTATGATTTTTCATGACCCCTATGTACTTTTTCGGTGATCCAACGTAAGCAGTAGCTCCATTAATACTTCAGGGTTGTTATCCATATATAGTGCAAATATCATTTATTGTCTATAGGTGATGTGAGAGTAGATAACACTCGAACAGCTTATGAACTCTGGGTTTCGGGGCGCCATGTGTACATCTTTATACATGGGGGATGATTCGGCCACTTGAAGTGAGGGATGGTTCGGCAGGGTTGCCAGGGGCCGAACCATCTCTCATAATTATATAATGATTTATTTTCTTTATTTAACAATTTTTTTCTATCTATCTATCTGTCTATATACCTAGGCTGCTTCCCCCAAGGAGAAAATGGGAGAAATGGAGTTCCCCTGAGCTAAGCCCTGTATTGGACTATATAGCCCCGCTAGGGTTACAGGAGCGAGCTACCACTCCCGGCACGGCAGCCCGGGCGAGGCTCGAACTCGCAATCCCCCGATAAGGGAGGTAGCCGAGACAGGACGACACACTCCCCATTTACTCATCCATTCAAACACATTCATTCGCATCTTAGCCCCAAAGGGGAGAATGGACTGATCCTCACCGCACCACACCGCACAAGGGTCAACTGCGCAATGCAATCAGTGACATCTGCAGCAGGGCCCGACAGCAGAGCTGGTTTACCCCTGCCACATCATAACAGACTCATCCCCTTACCTTTTTTCTATAAAATTACATATTCTCTCTCTCTCTCTCTCTCTCTCTCTCTCTCTCAGAAATTGATGAGGCTTCTGTTTCAAGAAGCGCTATAACTGGAGTATTACCTGAACCAGTTTCACAAAGCATAAAGCGAAGGCAAAGGTATTACAACTTTGGATTTTTGTTTCACTGGATTTAAAATGCGTTAAGAGTAAACAGCATGTAAGAGAAGTAGCTTTCATTTGACTCGGATATTTTCCTTCACAAAATTATAGTTTTATTTTATCTGAGATAGGCAAGAGTTCAGTCATTTAATTTCATTATAAGGAGATTGTTTGTTCCTTGTTTCATTAAAAGGAGATTGTTTAGGTAAAAATAAATCCAATAAATCATAGCACAGATGAAAATTTAATTCTTAATTTTCCCACTGTATTTAATTCTTTCATTGAGCCCCAGAGGCAAGTGGCCAAATCATCCCACATGGTGGCCGAACCATCCAACGCCAGTGGCCGAATCATCCACACCAAGAGGGATGGTTCGGCCATTTTGGAGACCTTAAGAGTTTGGATTACTGCCAAGAAATGACGTAAGTTTAAGAACTGACAAAAGCACACAAAAGAGCCAAAAGATGTGGCTTCCTCTTGGAATAAGCAGATTTTAAGAATTTCTTAAACTTTATTTATTATGATTTTTTTTCGAAAAAGTGGCCGAATCATCACCGCCCTCCCCTATCTGTTTGGGGGCCGTGACTGTCGGACCTATCTGGTGAAGACTGGAATGTGACTCCATTGGTTGATCAAGTGTGAAAAAAAGGATGTGGAACAGGTGACTGACTTAATGCCGCAGGTTGATGTGGAAGGATTCAGGGAGGGTTGTGGGAACGTTGGGGATGTGGGTAAGGTGATATTGTGGGTGAAAGATGAGTGAGAACATCCAGGTGAAAGCACAAGGTGGGGTGGAGTGGTAGTGGGTTGGTAAGGGGATGAAGCTGAGTGGAAGGTGTCGGCCGAGGGGGGGAGGGCATGGGGGCGATGGCGGGGAGCATGGGGCTGATGATCTGGGTGGTGACTCTGTGGATGATGGTGGTGGGCTGGGGGTTCGTGAGACAGGGGAGCTGCTTCATGATGAAATGGAGGAGGGATGCCAGTCAGGTGATGGTGGGGAATGTCTTTCCCTTGGGCACAGGCCCGTCAGGCTTCCATTATGACCCGTCTGGCGATGACTGATGGGTGTGGTGTCCAGTAGACATCCCTGAATGTTTGGAGTAGCTTCTGTTGTCCAAGGTGAATACCATTCCCGTGGTGCAGATGGGAGATGACGCCCTCGGCCTCTACGGAGTCGATCACGATGTGGCCGCTCAAGCTTGTTGAAGATGTTGAGAGGCATCCACCCCAGTTTCAGTTTAACTTCCCATTCCCACATTAGGGTGTTCTCTGGTGTGTTGGTCCCCGTTTTCTGTAGTTCGGTGAGCGACTTGAGGGGAAGCCTCGACAAGGTGTCTGCGTTGGTGTGAAGGGGGACAATTGCCAGGGAGGCTAGGCATTTCGCGGCAAATGGTTGGTGCATTTGCAAGGAAAAAAGTGAATGCTGGGCTGAGCTACTCGGCGGTACCCAGGCTTGGTGGTGGGACTGGAAAGTCGGCCGCGTGATCATGGGCCCTGAACCGGACGTGCCGGTGCTGGCAGTCGATCGTGACTCCCAGTTTTTGTAGTAGGTCCAACCCAAGATAACTGTTGTACGCTGTACACCTCGAGTCGAACACAATGAAGAGGCTGTTAGTGTAGACCGATGGCTCTGAAGTGGTAACCATGAATGGAAGGGTTTCGCCCTTCAGGGCCAAGGGCCCGTGCCCTGCTCCAATGAGGTCGGTAGACGAGGTCTGGAGGATGTTGAAGGCTGTCTGATTCTGTTGGTAGAACTGCGTGTACAGATAGGAACGCACGGCACCAGTATCCACTAGAAGCCGCACTGGGACTCCCTGGAGTTTGATTTCATATTGGCGTTTTGAGCTTGGTGCTACCTGCCCCAACCAGGGCCATAGCTGACATGGGAAATCCAAAAAAATCTAACCCAGCTTCTGAGGATTCCGTGGTTTTCAGCTACCCTTCCATGTCGTAAAAAGTGGTTATTTTTAGTAAACAAAGTACTGTAGGCCTATCTCGATTAATATCTTTCGATGGCAGTAAGAATTAAAGAAAAAAAGACACTGGAAAGGAGGTACTGCCAAAAAAAGACACTGGGAAGGAGGTACTGCCAAGATTCCCCCTCCCCCCCTTTTTAAAAAATTAGTTTTGCTTAGATCCGTGGCAGTAAACTACGGCTTTACAGCTTTTCTATAGCATTTCTTCCAGACTAGCCTCATATTCCACTTAATCTATTGCTACAAATTAGCATTCAAGACGACAGATGGCAGTTACCTTAGGCCTGGTTACAGTAAAAAGAACGTACCACAAATATGATATTATTTAATTCACGAAGGCTATCTAGAAGGAAAGTGGTTCATGAAGGTTGATTCTAACCCGTCCAGTTCGAAAAGTTTGTTCAAAGCTGAATCAAGTAGTCAAGGGAGGGCATTAAAAAAAAAAAAAAAAGGGGTGCTCAGTCTGAAAAGGATAAACCTAGAGTGAATGTCGTATTGACTCATTGACCATTATGCAGTAAATAGGCAGTAATTTATCTTAACCAACTACGGTAACCTTCCTCTGTCCCTCTCGAGCTTACAAGTGCATTTCATTCTCCTCTCTCTCTCTCTCTCTCTCTCTCTCTCTCTCATGATGTTAGTCTCTTAATCCGCAATCTGCCTTGACACTAGCTTTGTTTGAGTTGCACACATATTTGGACGTCAAGAAGTGGCCGGAGGTTTTTCGATCAGATAATACGAAAAGGGCATAGACAGGCCACCAACCATTAAAAGTATTGGACCGCAGTAGCCTATTTACTCAGATCCCTATGCCTTCACACCACACCACACTACACCACACTGCACACACTACACTGCACCACACCGTACACACTATACATACTGCACCACACCACACTACAATTACGCACCACTCCATCTTACACCACAGCACACCATACACATCGCACACACTACACAGCACCACACCACACTACAACTCGCCGATCCACACTATACTACTCCACACCATACCATACCGCACCACATCACAGCACATCACACCACACAAGTCCAACTCGGGCCGAACTACGGTGTCCTCACAATCAACACAGTTTCAGAATGTGTCCATTATTCTCCCGTCTGAACAGTTCACGGCACTCCAAAGTAAGGGGACAATGATGGGGAAAAATAATAAAAGAAAATGACCATAAATAACTACTTTGTGATACGGTACGTTTAATACTTTCTGATCGTGGTGAAAAATAATGCAAATGTAGCTTATACTCATGGGCAAAAGTTGTGCTACGAATTCCAGTGCGTTTACTTCACGCTGGAGGGCAAAGTCCTTCTCACTTCCCTGGCGCACCATGTCAAACAGAATCATCTACTGACCGAGAAACATTCCAAACCCCGCTCTGTGTAGGATTATTTGCTAGCCGAGTGAAGTGAGATGAAATTATGAAATACTGAACTAACTATTGTTCTTGAGTTTAGCGAGAAAAGTTTTATCGATTAAACAGAAAAGAGAGAGAAAAAACTTTCTTGACCCATGGTCCACATATACACAAAATTTCATTAAAATTCATTAGTAACTGTTATGTTGGAGTCCTTCCGGTCAAGATCAAGTGAGGTTCTTCTAAACAGGAAAGAACACCAAAACAGGCTTCAACACACCTTAAGAATATAGAGTAGACACAGAAACTTCAGATGGCAGGACAAAAGATTTATTATTGCACAAGCCTCTGTATACCACCTCACATCCAATATCGTAAGATTTATATACAAGAAATGGTTAATTGGGCCGAAGGGGACTTGGGAGAGGAGATCTGGAGAGGATGTCCCGCAAATAACACTGACACCCGTCACAAGGACCTCTCTGGAAAAGGATGGGGCCAGATTTTGTCCTTAAGTCTGTAGGGGGTGTTGGAGTGTAGTGAATTAATTGGGGTAGGACCAAGGAGGCGATAGATTACGACTCTGGCTCCGGCAAAGTGGAAACCCGATTTGTCTGTCTGCCTCTCTCTCTCTCTCTCTCTCTCTCTCTCTCTCTCTCTCTCTCAACCTGGGGATAGAGTAGTGTGGTCTGTATCCAGAGTGCGTTTAACGGTGAAGTTAGAAGGGACCCGAGATAGTTAATAAAAGTTTATATTACTAGCCCATGATTCCATTTCTAGGGGTAGGAGGACGCTCTTTACGTGTGTGAAGGGATGTGTGTGTGTGTGTGGGGGGGGGGACTGACTCCAGCTCCAGCATCACGCTGGGGAAGCCTGCCGGACTCTGGGGAATGTGTGGTCTGGAACTCCTTCTGCGTTCCCAAACCGCCTCTAGCAAGCTCGGTTGTGTTGCGTCTAGCAAGTACACTGGAACTCCTTCATTGCCAAGCCGCCTCTACCAAGCTCGGTTGTGCCGCGTCTAACAAGCACACTGGAACACTAGAAATCCTTCTGCATTGCCAAGCCACATCTAACAAGCTTGGTTGTGCCGCCTCTAGCAGGCACTAAGCTGACGAGCCCCTGTAGGCTACGTCTATCAACACCCTCGCTGTCGTTGGTACTGGTGGATCAGGTTGTGATGGTGGTGGTGCAGTGGCTCCAAGCTAGAGGGGCCTGGACGCTGAGCGCGCCGGCTCTTTTTGTCCTTCTGGTGCGGACACTCTTATTTCAGCTACCCAGTGGTGGTTTCTAGTCGCAGTTGGAGCCAGGACTGTGGTATACTTTTCTGTCTGAGCTGGAGTCCTGGGTATATTAATAACTTTTTGATATCTTGTGGAAAAACAAACAAAAAACAGTCCTGAACCGGGATTCGAATTCGGATCACCACCAACGTTGAATCACTCTTCCTTGACCCATGACCCACATATCCACAAAATTTCATTTAAATTCATCAGTAATTTTGTGAAATATCTTATGGACAAACTGATCAACGGGGATGAATACATAACCTCCTCCAACTTCCGTTGGCGGAGGTAAAAAAAAAAAATAGAATAACGTCTTCACCGAGAATTAAGAACTTTGCAATTAATTCCAGCTGACGTCAGACGATTTTATTCAGCACTGAGAAACTGACAGCAGCAACAAGGTTAATCCATTTAAATCAGGTGACATTCCTAAAACGTTATTCCTGCCATCACCAGATGCATTTATTTACCCTAAGAGAGGTATTTTGAAGAGATGTTGAATATAGCTCTCGTTGACCGCTTTGTTGTTCAGGAAGATGCTCTACGAAGCCTACTAAGTCATCTAGAATAAGTGCCTAAATTAAGAATTAGTAATCATGTGTCAGACTCACGGCCATGTGCATGCATAACCTTCCCTCCAGATGTCAGTATATGGTGGTATCCCATAACTGTTACGACGATAAGGGAATAAATTATGTTGATGATTCAGTAATACCTAAGATCAACAAACCAGACAAATAACAACTTCATCATCATCATCATCATCTTCATCACCATCATCTTTACTTCTCACCGTAGAATCCAAAACCAAGAACAAAAAAGCACGAATGAAGTATTATCAACATTGTCCAGTAAAATGAGCCATACAGCCATTCGCACATCATCACCATCATTTTCCCACAAATAAAGAGTAGATAAAATCCAAACAGAAACAGGAAAGCACAAAAGAAAACCTATCAACGGAATGACCATGCAGTGAAATAATCCATATCCCTCTGTCCAGAAACCATCCAACCTTAGACTCTAAAATATTAAACAGCAACCTGTTGAGCTAGTACACTTATCCCCCTCAAAGTAGGCCCCCTCTGACCTGACACACGTAGCCCAGCGTTCTTTCCATTGCCTAATTCATATCTTAAAGTCAATTTTCAGTATTTCCTGCAGGTGCTTCGTCGCATTCGTCATGATCTCTTCTCTCGGATGTACGTTGCTCGAGACCTGTTGGAGTGACCAATTCGCGATCCAGATTTTCTGAAGACTGTTATCATTGGAGATGAGACTTGGGTGTGTGGGTACGACCCAGAAACCAAAGCACAGTCGTCCCAGTGGAAGCATGCAGGGTTGCCCCGGCCCAAAAACACACGACAGATCCACAGCAAGGTGAAATGCATGTTGACAATATATTTTTTTTTTCGACAACCGTGGTGTTGTGCATCACGAATACGCACCAGAAGGGCTGACTGTCAACAAACATTACTAACTCGATGTTACATGTCGTCCTAGTGACGCAATTCGGCGGAAGAGACCATACTTTTGGCAAGCGGCAAGTTGGAAGCTGCACCATCACAGTGTCCCTGCCCATTCTTCTTAGATGATTCAGGAATTTTTGGCCAAGCACAACATCCCGCAGGTCCAGCAGGCTCGCCGCTCACCAGACATGGCTCTGTGCGATTTTCGGTTATTCCCCACCCTTAAAAGTCCGCCGAAGGATTCCCGATTTGAGACGGGAGAAGAGATCATGACGAATGCGACGAAGCACTTGCAGGAGATACAGAACTCTGACTTTGAAAAATGAATCAGGCAGTGGAAAAGAACAATGAGCTACGTGTGTCAAGTAAGAAGAGGCCTACTTTGAGGGGGGTTAGTGTCCTAGCTCAACAGGTTAGCTGTTTAATTTTTTAGAACCTAAAGTTGGATAGTTTCTGGACAGCCCTCGTACATCCATTCCCTTCACTCGCCATTCAAACCTCCAAACGCTCTGGCTCCACCTCACAAGTAAATACAAGTAAATACAGCCCTAACGATTCTCGGGGTTCACACTGCAACAAGTAGCAGACTGGTAGCGGTAAGGAATGAGGACAGCGGTAGAGTCGTGGGTCCAGGACACCCCCACGATGGCATCAGACTCATCACATGCCAGCCAATTCTTCCACGAGCTTGTGTCTGTGTTTGGGATGACTGGTCTGTTCCCGCCACCCAGCGTCACCGTTTTGCACGCGCCCAGACTTACTCCTACCACCGCGGCACAGTACATCCTTTGACCGCTCTTATTCGCGTCGCCGATATTATATTCACTAAAACCAACGATGATCATTCCCGGAGCACACACTTCACCGTCGCCAGTCACGTCGCTTTTGACAGCTGGTGGGGGAACTGGCGGGGGTGCGCCGAAATACGTGAAGCTGACGTAGGTGATGTAGGAATCTGGAGCTGATGGCGTGTCGAAACCGAAGAGGTGAATTCCCATGACTCCGAGATGAGGGGCTAGGGACTGCATGTAAGGTGAGCTGTTGAAAAAAAGTTCTGGGGCCGTTATGGTTAAGGCAGTGTTGGTGGTAGTAGTTATGGTTGGTGTTGTGGTAATAGGGATGGTGGTGGTGGTAGCTGTGGTAGGGGTGGTTATTGTGGTAGGGGTGGTTGTGATGGTAGTTGTGGTAGGGGTAGTTGTGGTGGTAGTTGTGGTAGGGGTGGTTGTGGTGGTAATTGTGGTAGGGGTGGTTGTGGTGGTAGATGTGGTAGGGCTGGTTGTGGTGGTAGGGATGGTGGTGTTAGTTTTGGTAAGAGTGGTTGTGGTAGTAGGGATGGGGGTAGTGGTTGTGGTAGGGGAGGTGGTAGTAGTAGTATGAGTGGTTGTTGTGGCAGAGATGGCAACTGTGGTAGGGATGGTGGTATTGGTGGTGGCTGTGGTAGTTGCAGGGGTGGTAGATGAAGAAGCACTAGTGGTTTTGAGGGGGGCAGGGGCTGAAATGGTGGCAGAATCGAGGGTAGCAGTTGTGGAAGAAATGGAAGTTGTAGTAGAATCAATGGCAGCAGTTGTGGAAGGAATGGAAGTTGTAGTAGAATCAGTGGTAACAGTTGTGGAAGGAATAACAGCTGTGATAGAGGCAGGACTGGTAGCTGTGGTAGATTCAATGGTCGTAGTTGTGGTAGGAATGGTTGCTGTAGTAGAAGCAGGAATGGTAGCTGTCACGGTTGAGATGACAGTTGCGGTAGAAGGTTTAAATGGTGTGGTAGGTATGGTGGCTGGTGTAGAATCAATGGTTGGAACTGTGGTAGGAATAATAGTTGTGGTAGCAGTAGGAACAGTAGCTGTGGTGAAGGAAGGACTGTTAGCTATGGTAGAGGAAGTAATGATATGTGTGGAAGAGGAGGGAAGGGTAGGTGTAGTAGAATCAATAGCTGTGATTGTGGTAGGAATGACAGTTGTGGCAGAGGAAGGAATGAAAGTTGTGGAAGCGACAGGAATGGTCGCTGAGGCAGAGGCAGGAATGTTAATTGTGGTAGAATCAATGGCGACAGTTGCAGTAGAAATGATAGCTGCGGCAGAGGCTGGAATGGTAGCTGTAGTAGAGGCAGGATTGGTATGTGTGGCAGAATCAGTGACGGTAGTTGTCACAGGAGTGGTGGTGGTTTTGGCAGGGGTAGTTGTAGAATCCATGGTGGTAGTAGCTGCGGCAAGAGTGGTTGACATTAGGCTCAGATACACCGAATCTGGAGGGAGAGAAGACACTGTTAACCCTCTGACGCCGATAGTACTCTTTTGTTCACGTTAACACCTGACGATGCAACTTAGGAATGGACTCTCGCTTAGACCTCTGAAGATTCACAGATTTTTTAGCGGTTTGGTCATTCTATCACCAGAGGATGTTAAACGTTCACCATAGGAGTGATTATTTTGAAATAGAGGCGTTAGATGAACCTTCACTGACTCCTGTACGAGAAGAATTTTCCGACAGTGAATAAAATCGCATGGATGATTAACCCCATCACAACGATGACACATTTCCTCTTGTTTTTGCCTAAGATTTTTTTATTTAGCTTGGAGAGAGGTTTCAAAATGGAGAGTTAGATACAACCTCTTTTAACCCCTTCAGTATTAAGGGGTCTTCTTAAATCTGAAATAAAATCGTCTGGAGGTAGCAAGAATAAAACGAAAAATACGTCGTCAGAGTGAAGGGATTAAATTTTAGAAGACGTCATCATATGGAATTCACTCTCACCGCGTGTGTAGCAGTTGAAGTTGATGCTGTTGTCAGCGTCTTGGATGTTTTGACTAATGGCGCAGCCCGGCTCCGGCACACCCAAGGCGGTGATTACGAAACCCTCACACCTCGGGTCTGGCGAGCGAGATGAAAGAAAATAGGTTCAGAATAATACCTGCCAGGTACACGAGGGTCATTCAGGCAATGTTTTTATAAGGGTCATTTAAAGTGAAGATCTATACAGTCTAAACATTGACACACACACACACACACACACACACACACACACACACACACACACACACACACACACACACACACACACACACTTATCACATTACTGACATCAAAAGAACTTTTCATTAGAACGTTACAAACTTCAGTACAAGAGCCTGCTAATTCATGAGAAACGAAACAGTGAAACAGCTTTATAACGAAAAACAACTTTAGGTAGGGAACAATAATTAGGTAAAGGAAGGATATGAATGGGCGTAGTTATTTATGTGTGATAATGGTGGTAGGGGTGGTGGTTTGTTGAGTGAGAGGTGATGGATGCTCTCTCTCTCTCTCTCTCTTACTGAATGACATCATTATACCTGTACTGAGGTGGCTGGCTGGAATACTGACGAACAAATTCATCATCAACATTAGTATTACTAGCCAGTTATTACATTACTGACAAATTGCTATAATTAATCGAGATTATATATATATATATATATATATATATATATATATATATATATATATATATATATATATATATATATATATATATATATATATATTTATGTGTCCGACTATGGGCATAGGCTTCACAGCCTGCTCTTAAGGCCCAGTAGTTCTCCTACATACGATACACCTCTCTCTCTCTCTGTGTGTGTGTATATATATATATATATATATATATATATATATATATATATATATATATATATATATATATATATATATATATATATATATATTTAACCCACTGGAGCCCAGTGTCCCGAGTATTGGACAGAACTGGGATTTTTCAAGTCTTTATGAAGTAGGGAACCCCCGGGCAGGGACCTATGACCTTCGCGACTATGAGCCGACAGGCGGAGGGCGGTACGTTTAGTACCCTCCCAGTGCAATGCCCCGCCCAGCACCCCCGAGATCCAATGGGTTAATGACTGGCAAACCCATCAGTCTCTTTAACCCATTGGAGCCCAGTGTCCCGAGTACTGGACAGAACTGGGATTTTTCAAGTTTTTATAAAGTAAGGAACCCCCGGGGAGGGACCTATGAGCTTCACGACTATGAGCCGACAGGCGGAGGGCGGTACGCTTAGTATCCTCCCAGTGCAATGCCTCGCCCATTAAAGAGAGAGAGAGAGAGAGAGAGAGAGAGAGAGAGAGAGAGAGAGAGAGAGAGAGAGAGAATGATAACCCACCCATGGCACAAACAGTGGCACAGCGAAGGACAGAGATGTGAGGACGGATGCTGTAAGTCACTCCACATTTCCCCGGGCCAAGTAGACGGAACACTTCAGTGTCTCCGTGGCTCCCTTCCATCCACATCACCCTCCACCACAACACCACCAGCAACCACTCTCTCATCCGCCTCCACATCGCCTTCAACTCCCTGTAAAATAAATCAACTTTTTCAGTATGGTGATGTCTATCTCTTACTCTGGTTCCTTTTAATTCGGTTCTCCGGCAATTACATCACCATCTACCAGCATTCTAATCCACCTCCACACTGGCTCCGTCACACTGTAAACCAAATATTGTTAACTAATTCAGTAAGGTGGTCTCTATCTGGCTTGTCTTTTTTCATTTGGTTGCTTTATGTTTCTTGCACCCATATCATCCACCACACCACCAATTTTCATTCACCTCCACATCGCTTCCACTACGCTGTACACTAACCCACTTCATTACGGTGGTTTTTATCTGGTTTGTCTTTTCCTATTTCGCTGGGCATTGTGATGGCGGTTTTCCACTTTTTTTTTTTTCCTGGACCCTACCTACGTCATTTAAAACAATGGAAAGAGGGTTAGGATGACGACGACGATGTTGATAACAATGTTGATAATGATTATGTGCAAGGAGTTTTGGCGCATTACCATTGTACACGGATAAATATTCTGTATGTATATATTCGTTTTTCGTATTTCCGGATCCCAATCACTCACAGCCATCAAAATTAATATTAAACACACCTCTTTATATGGAGGGCAACCAAAAATGAAATATACCCACGAACATTACTCTATAGACCTCGCGTTATAATACAGTATATGGATAGCATGATGGAGCAATTCCCGCCATTGGTTTGAACAGAAGCCACAAGGGACCCCCACAGCTAATATAATTCATCTATATAAAGGAGTGTGTTAAGCATTACGTTCTTGTGTGCCGGAATATTGTCGTAGCGGATCCAGAATATGGAGTTCCCTTTTCCATTCATTCTCTTCCTTGTTTTCTTTTAGCTAGCCATAAGTTGGAGCAGGACGACAGTTCGCGTGTGCCAGGATATTGTTGTAACCGACCCGAAATACTGAGTTTCCGCTACAAGGTTTTAGTGTTATTAATGTCTCTCCTCACACACACACACACACACACACACACACCTTTCTCCTTCTTCCCTTCCCTTCCTCCCATCTTCTTTCACTTTGCTATTTTTACTGTGCCCTCTTATATTTTTACGGTCCTGTGTGTGTGTGTGTGTGTGTGTGTGTGTGTGTGTGTGTGTGTGTGTGTGTGTGTGTGTGTGTGTGTGTGTGTGTGTGTGTGTGTGTGTGTGTTTTGATCACACTTGAATTAAACTTGGTGAAACAGCTGAATCAGGTAAAGATGAACTAATTCGATTTTGATAACAGTAGGTCAAAGTTCAAGGTTACAGGGCATGACCAACTCAACAGTTTTAATTCAGTCTGGACCGAGCTTAGAGGAAGGGTTAAGGGTTATGTAAGGATGAAATCATTCCATTTTAAAGAGAATCTACCACAAGTCCAACTCACAGGGCAAGGTCAAACATGCAGATGGCTGGTGTTTCGCTCTATCAGTGCTCTCTCTTGTTTTTATACACACACAGTTGTTTCACTCTAAGAAAATTCCGGATAATTGACTTACCGACACGATTACAAAATACCTATTATGTGATTTTAAGCCCCATTAACATGTCACCTTTTTATTTTTTTTTCATCATATTCAGGCAACCGGCAGAAGACTGTATTTAGCCTTGGACAGAATCCCTCGTAATGAAGGGGCTCTTCATCTTGAAGTTGGCACACTGTTATCTTTTTTTTTTTTTTCCTTGGAGGGAACAATCTTGCGGGCTTTTGGACTTTGGTTCTTTTTTCCTTGCATACAAAAGTAAAACTTGCATGATTAATTTCTTCCTGTCCTCTTTTTTATGCATATGACTCTGGACATCGATAATGAAGTCTGTTCCAGAAGTCCATCAACATGGGGCTGATGTTCAACAGCCCTTATATGTCACCACTTAGGCACTAATACCCAGTACTATGTTTATTCACTGCGATATACTCGAGGTATGACAATCATCACTGGCGTGATGGTTTTAGTGGGAACGCCCATATAATGAGGCAGTTGGACTAACGGCTGTATAATAAAAAATAATTGCTATTATTAAATGCGATCACCTTGCCTCACACATTATAGAACGTGGTCAGTAACGATACAGAAAATTCAGACATATTGTTTCATCATCACGTACTTCAGTAAACATCAATCCTAAACACAACCCCAGCATGCATTCAATATGGATGGCTCGTATGAGTGTCGGAAGGGTGACGTAAAGGAATGTGGCTCGTAGGACGACTGCTGAGTCTCAGGGAACGGACCATCAACTCTATGCATAGAGACGAATACATGAAAAAAGATGGTAACCGCACAGAAAATGTCTGTAACTTATATCTGTAAGTTAATACCCAAAGTTTTAATCTTGATACATAACCGAGGTTTCAGTTTGAATACATACAATCTTACTTTAAAACTATTAGTATGTTTATTTGTTTATATTTTTTTCAGGTTACAGGAAACCTCACGTATCTTGATTACTGATGATATATGTTGACAGAATTACACATCACAGTTGATTTATAACTGCTTTTGGTTCAGAATATATATATATTTTTATATATATATATATATATATATATATATATATATATATATATATATATATATATATATATATAGAGAGAGAGATATATATATATAGAGAGAGAGAGAGAGAGAGAGAGAGAGAGAGAGAGAGAGAGAGAGAGAGAGAGAGAGAGAGAGAGATCGTACCTTTAGCCTATAGCGAGGACAGACTGATCCGGGGACAAGCTTCCACCTCAGTGAGTTGGTAATATTGACAGAACTTACTTGCTTATGTTTGCCTACCTCCATCCCTCCCTGCCCCCCTTCCCCTCCCTCTCTCTCTCGTGATACAAAGTCAAGTTAAAGTGAATTTCCTAAATTCCAGGAATAATAACAAGTAAAGCTTATGCAACCAAGATTTTTCACCATCAGACCAGGGAACAAATACAGTAAACATGAGGTTAGTGCGGAGATTACAATATTGTAATGCAACGACTTTCCATACTGACATCCTTGCTCCTGGTACTGCCTATGTATCTGCAGCCATCCTCCTCTAATTTATTCAGCTTGAAATTCGTCTTCTAACCTTCCACCTTTTCTCATCACACTATATAGATACTTGGAGGCGCTCACGTTCATTTCCTTACCCTTTACCTCACTTTGTACTCTGTGGTTTCATTCCCTTCATATTTTTAAACTGTACCCTTTGCTACATCCAGTTTCATATAAACACACATTTCCAGACTCATTCACCAAGCTTTACAATTTCCCCTCGTCTTCACTTAAACAAAAGAATATCATCAGAAAAGTAAACAGTGCAGGCAAAAATCTACCCCCTACCCCCTCTCACTATGGACAGCTCAACATCCTCTGCCCTGCAGTGAGTTTCTATGTATAACACTTTCCATAAATATACTGAACAACTACAGAGATAAATACATCCAACAACCAGATAAAAAAGACTCGCTTACTGCGTCCAAGCACCCTCATACGTACTCATCGGTATTCAAGTAATTCCCATCTACTCCATTCTCAGCGCCGTCCACATGCTCTGTCCCTCTACTGTGTCATGTGACTTTCTTCAGATATATGAAGGAAAAAAATGGGAGAAATGGAGTTCCCCCGAGCTAAGCCCTGTATTGGACTATATAGCCCCGCTAGGGTTACAGGAGCGAGCTACCACTCCCGGCGCGGCAGCCCGGGCGAGGCTCGAATTCGCAATCCCCCGATTACGAGTCCAGCGCGCTACCACTGTGCTACCGCGTCCCCAATTTATGAAGGAAGCGAACAACTTCTTTCCATTCTCTAAATATTTATGTACCCTACATTTCAGAGAAAATACCGGGTTTAGACAACCCCCTCCCACCCTTCACCCTCTTGTTCCTCTCTTATACTCGTAGGCATACCTTTCTGCCAGGCCAGTAGGTTTCTAGATTCCTCCAGCCACTTTCTCTATTCTGTACTTCAACATGGTGCCACATATTATGTCAGTCCCTGACGCTTTGCCTATTTTGACTTTCTCCAGTGCTCCATGCACGTTTGCCATACAGATAGATTTCTCCCCTCATTGCTCTCCGAGTTATTTGCCATCCAGTAAATATTACACGAGAATATAATAAAGAATACTAAACAAAACAGACAGCCAAGAAACAGGTGCTATGAAGTATCCTGTTGTGACGTATCCTTTTTGGCTGAGTAGTTAAAACAAGGTGCTAATCCCTGATCTTACCACCATGGAGGGAACGGGTGAGGTGAGAGAATGGAAGTCAAGTGAAACTTTTCCTCAACACGCTTTCACTCTTCCCCATACGTGGAGAGAGTGGGAATTGTTATATGCTAGATCTTGATCTTGGTTATATGTACGGGTTATACGTACGAGTACTCTCTCTCTCTCTCTCTCTCTCTCTCTCTCTCTCTCTCTCTCTAATCTTCCGTACCCCCCCCCCTAGAAAGTGAGATAGTTGTGGTCGGGTAAGACTACACTCTAAAGGTGAAATCAGGCTGTCTTCCCGCCAAAACCATATACCTCTAAGCTCAAGTTTTCATATTATCTCTCATTCGTAAGCCCCAGTACACGTGTTTGGCATAAGGTTAATACTTGCTTGGAAAAATGTAACTCGAGTGCCAAGCATTCATGTTTCTCATGATATCTTCGGCGTTACACTTACGATCATGCAGATAATTTTCGATGCATAAACGAAGGCTTGCTATGAATGTACACTATGTATGTATGTATGTACGTACGTACGTACGTATGTATGCACGTATGCACAAGCGTATGCACGTACTGACACGCCTAACCCGAGTTCCGGAGCGGTCGCGGTAAAAAACACCTTTTTCTCACCTATCACTGAAGGCTTCGAATTCCTCAGCCTCTTCAACATAACTTCTACAGAAGATCTGTGGAAACGACCGGCTGAAATGTTGGACTTCTGAAGTTCATTGGGTTCAAGTATACGAAAGCCAGGAGGCACACCAACAAGAACGAAAACTGGAGGAGTAAAATCGACTTCCACAGCACCATGTGAGCACCATATTATCCAACACAACACTATGCATATTCTCAATGGAGGAGACTTCGCAACAACTATTTATGCCGAATTATGTTCTCTTGCGCGTTATTTTAATTATTTATTTATTGCGACGGTCTGCACAAGTACGTAGGAGGACTACTGGGCCTTGGGAGCAGGCTATCAAGCCTATGCCCAAAGTCGGACACATAAAAAAAAAAAAAAGTACCATACAAAAGAATTTTGAAGTGTTCTGTGCAAATGAAAGGATAAGGAGCAAGCATTACGATATCTGGCAAGCTAAAATGAAAGCGATCCCTATCTTGTATGTTAGATCTACTTACATCTTTTTAACACTGGTTTAGTTTTGTATGAGTAACATACAAGGGGATATTAGGGAGTCATGTGCATGATAAATCGCCGAGGAAGAGGCGCTGAAATTTCCTAGGCCAGTAACAACATGAATTAAGACTGACTTTCACATTTAGGTGCCATATCCTACACAACAACCCTGTGGCCTGTGATAATATCTGTAGCAGCTGTGATGCGGTCAGCTATGGTAAATACTCTTACTCCCACTACCACTATTCTCTCCACTGTCTTTGTACTTGTGTTGGGTCACAATGAAGTGTCACTGTTAATTATTCATCTACATGCGTTGCTTGCTGCCGTATTACTAATCAGACTAGACAACTATCGATTATGTACGTGGTTGTATGGCTGCCTTCTGACAGACGTTGGGATTTCAGGTATTCAGAAAATTTCACTAGGAGCCCATACTTTTTTTACGAATGCGTTATTATAAAAATTGTCATTTTCTTTAAAACAGAATTGTTTACAAGCGTTAGATATGCAAGCTTTTTGAACAAATATGTTGAATTCAAAATCAGTATCAGATGCAACAAAAGCAAAAGACCTAGGGGTTGTTGATTTAAAGATTTTCATGTACTTGTATAAGTCCAAACTATGACGATGATATTTTCTTGTTCTGATTAGATGATCTACAGATTATTATAAACCAGAGGATAAACTAGATATCTAGATATGATGAGACTGGACCTCCATCTCTTCACCTGTCATGACAGTTCACCAATCAAGTCTGCTTCTCTTTCTCTTCACTCCACACACCCGTAAAAAGACATTCATATTAAACTATTACAGCAATACAAATAGACAAGCAGATACTGTTTATGGAAATGGATATACACAGATTGCCTAGTATACACACACATTATACACACATTATTAACATTCCCAGGCACCTGTGACTCATTCTCAGCTGAATAAAATAGTCTGGCGATAACTGAAATAGAATACGATTTATTAATATTAACTATTCAGAAATATGTAAACCAAGTCGCTACAGTACTATACTCTTTTTACACTAACGATGGCATAACACTGCTGTCTCTTCATCATGAATGCTGAGTTGTTAGAATACGTTATCGCCTGAATATGAACCTGTCATGAAGAAATGCTTCTGAGGAAAGGATGATGAGAGCCGTAGTACAGTCTTTCACTGCCACTGAGCTACGTGCAATAAGCTGCAAAAGGACGAAATCTGGGCCAAGCAAGAATAAAGAGAGAACTGTTCCTGAGACCTACTGCTCAGGTTCGCCTCTAACATCTTGGCCATCCCTAATTCAGCAACATCACTGTTATGATAACTTTTACATTCTGTTTTTACTATCTCCAGAGGAGTTTACAAGGACGAGGCCTTTGTATAGTGAAAGATAGAAACCACCTTCTCCTGCGCCTATGACCCTAAACAGAGGACGGTGTTGGGCACTTTCGAAAATTTAATGAAGGGGGAAAGTTTAGGTCTAATAAGCTTTGCAATTATGGGGTGACAAACCAAAGACGGTACACAAGATCGTGTTCTCATTGGCAAGGAGACTTCGTAACACCTCTTCCAAGGCGATTTATTTTGCATATTACACCCTAATAAATGTTGCTTATATCCTTCAAATATCGACATAATTTATACCAACGATGTACAAGAGTCTGATGACGAGTAATGCGCAAAATAAACTTAAGAAAGACCTGCTACGAAATCTCTAAAGCCACTTAGACTACGACCCAACCAAAACCCACACATATTATAGCCTCATGATTTTATTCAGTCCAGGGAGGAGGTAGGATTAATTTTTATTCTTGCAACCACATGATGGTTTTGTTTAGCCACAAGGAGAGGAATGGTGGTGAAAGGGTTATAGGAGATAGCGATAGGCCTAACAAAGTACAGACTTCGTAATGAGGGGTCAAAGATCACTGCTGCTTCCGGCTCTCTCTCTCTCTCTCTTCAACTTTACACTGAACACCTATCTAAACACACACACACACACACACACACACACACACACACACACACACACACACACACCTAATAAGTATAGCTTTGTACTATGACTCCTCTCAGCTGAATAAAATCGTCTGGCGTTGGATGGAATAGAATACGAAGAGCTGTCCGACCATAACAGAGTTCATGGTGACAACATTAATACTCCCGGGTACCCCTGGCTCAATCTTAAAAAAAAAAAAAAAAAAAAAAAAAAAAAAAAACCTAGAGTTTGTCCTACCATGTAAGGGTTGCTATAATCTTGTATGTCTTATGCAAACACTGTTCATATCAGAAAGACATGACGTAGAAGAGAATGTTAAGGTCAAGATTTGAAATATATTATTAAAAATCTATGTTATATTAACCTCTAACGTACTTATAATTACATACTTGTTATTCCCGATAATCTTCTTCAGCTCTCCCTAACCCTTTAACAAGGAGGAGCCTTCCCAAAATTGAATAAGACTGTTTCGCGGGAACAAGGATTAAATATTAAAAAAAAGAGATCACAGTATCGAAGTTAAATGCAGAAATAGGTAGCAAGGGTGGACGGGAGGGGGTAGGATGGGCTGGAGAGGTGGTGGGTTGTGGGGCACGCTGGGGAAGTATTCGTATGCCCTGTGAAAACTGGTGCTGTAGACAGGCCGGTGTGGTATATGGTTTGATGCAAAGGTGGGAGGGCATAAAGGATGTGGTGTGGTGAGACTAATAATGAGAAGGTCCCGGAGAATGGATTTATACGGTAGTGAGGTAGAAACACCCTGTGGAGATGCGCGTTCTATAAGGGACGGCGTTGGTGGTGGCAAGGTGTAGGTCTGAGTTCTCTCTCAAGTTTGATGTGGGAGGTGAGGGGGGGGGGGCAGCAAAAGGGTGGGACGGGTGGATTATGAGTGAGCGGGAGAGGCTGGGATGGTGCGTGGTAGGTGGTGGGGCGAGACGGGTGCAATACACACTGCGATGTGCGTTGTCGGTTGACTGATGTGGGCGAGGCGATGGTTCATATCAAATCTGAAGAGGAGAAGGAGAAGGAGGAACAAAACAACGAAAAAAGGTAAGCACGTGAAACTTTAACATACCAAGTAAACTTGATCTTTAGGGGAGTGGTGCTAAAAAGTGCGTTGTTCTCATAAGAATACGGCTTTGCATTACAAGTTGAATATTACATCCTGCTCACTTTCACCTTTCTATTTGCAGTACACGTTACCCTCCTCGCTGGATAATGTCATGTCCGCTCCACCCTGCTCACACTTTCCCCATCTCACTACCTCCCTAATCCTTTCTCTATGAGATCTACCCTCGCCTGTTTTGATCGTCTCTTGATAACAGGAATAAGATGCTATATAAAATGTTATCGTGCTGACAGGATATAAATGTGAGTGTCAATCTGGTATGCTTCGTTGCTGAATGCGCTCTGTGACGATCCATGCAGGCTAACCCTAGTTCTCTCAAGTATGTGACACGTGAGAAATCGTTTAAACTGTGATGGGTACACCAAAACTGGCATGAATATTTCTCTGCGAATACTCTTTTGAAACGTCCGATAAACGGCAGGGCGAGCATCAATCAAACTTTAACAGTAGGGCCAGTTTGATTGAATCAACATGACGCTGCATGACGAGCAAATGTTATCTCCGTCAGATCGACAACGATGAAAATCTCAAATCACATTCAACCCAATATCCATGTAGTTTTGAACATACAGTATGGCTACTCCACGTGACTCCGTAAATCGCTCTCACAGTCGCTGAGGATCCTGCAAAATCCGATGAAGCCAATAGTACAGAAAAGGCGTAGAGGAGAAACAATGCGCAACAGAGATATGATTTATGAAACCCCAAATTGCCAAGAACAAGGAAAAGAGACTAAATACTACTTGCAGTACAGATAGAGATATAGCCATTAAAGGTCTGCAGGATGAGTGTTTCTCATGCCAGTTGGAAACCTCAGTATCAGGGGGCGGTGTGTGTGTGTGTGTGTGTGTGTGTGTGTGTGTGTGTGTGTGTGTGTGTGTGTGTGTGAGAGAGAGAGAGAGAGAGAGAGAGAGAGAGAGAGAGAGAGAGAGAGAGAGAAATCCTCGGGCTGAAGAGGTTAAGTAACGACCCCTCGTCCCACTACGTATGAGTACCACCCTCGCTTGAACACACTCCTGCTTTACCTCTTAAAGGCATTCTATTGCCCCAATAAAATAGCTACGGCAAATTACCGTCATTTCTACCCGACGTGACCTCCCAGTGTCAGTTTATGGTGCTAACACCTTTACATTCAAAGAGTCTTCTTCAGCTGAATACCACTGTCTACCGGAAGCCACCATAAAATCTTAAGTGTATACATTGTCTGATGAAATGTTAACTGTGTAGTAAGTGCAGTACATCGTCTACTTACGTTTAGCCCTAGCTAAACAACAAAGAAACTAGTAATCATCAAATGATTTCACACAACCAAGGGAAACACAACCCGTCCAAAGCTCTCTTAATCCTTGAACTTTGAAGGAGGACTTGTCCACTGAACTCTGGAAAACACCAGATTTTTTTTTTTCCCCAGCCACTAGGAAACCTCTCGAGATCAGAGATTAATGACAACCACAATTCAGCACCGCTTGCATGGGTAAAAAGGAAAATTCAAAATGCTTGTGAGTGTAGTGGTGTTTACGGTAGGGGTGATATTAATTTTGATTCACTGGTACTGTCATGCATAGATATTGTACTGTGTATTCTCCATAACGCCGAACTGTTTAATTCGGGGTATAGGAAATTCCTGGCGGTGAAGGGGTTTAGCAGATGACGCACAAGGATACATGGTAACCCTATGCCGCTTCATGGGACTTTCACGCCACTTACGTAATCCAGGATCTCTTTTCTACCTCCACCCGCCCCGCCTCCTTGCTTGCCCGTCCAGACAAGCCAGAGTCCCCCCGAGTCGGTTTCTCACTCTCTCCAGTCCTGCCTCAGTTACCTGGCAGGATTCAAGGGGGAAGGATGGCCATATCTCCCACTCTTCACTCTCACCAATGCTTGGGTAGTGATGTGGCCTTGTGAGACTTTCAGTTTCGGACCTGTGATCCAGTATTATTTTCGTACACATGAACTGAGGTGAAAAAAGAAAATCTCTGATAAGGCGGATCCTTAACCCTTTCAGGACGCAAACAATCCTTATTGTATCATTCTGGTCAGATGATTGACTCGGCCTGGAAGTGGTTTCCCGTCCCGACGTAAGGGTTAACGTTTGGGCACCACCAGACGACTGACTTTCCTAAAGCTTACATGCAGTATGCTGATACTACTCTAAACTGTGATGTGACTTGTAATCGACTACAGCATCAAAAAAAAGAAGCGAAGACAGAGAATGTTGCAGAAATTGTGGTTACCAGGTCTGCATCTATCACCTTCGTGTTTATATTTTTTCAAGTCGCTATCTCTTTCAGGTCAGTATCTATCAGTTTTGTTTCTGTACTTTTCGTATGTATGGATTGCAGTGGCCGGCTTGCATATGCATAACGATCGGACTTACTCTCAAGTTATTTCAGTCTTCATTCTCATACAATAGATTGCTGCTCCACTCTCTTCTAAACTATTTACATTCAAACTGTTTTTTGCGACTCCAGAAAGGTAACTGATTAATAGGGACGAAGAACACACCTTTCTGTTACTGAAGTGAGTCACTCCCATCCAGTGCTTCACGCACGACTGTGGTGTGGAAGGCTTTTAGAGTGTGCAATGAGAAGTGCATGTGGAGATTGTGTTGGAGTGGCAGAATTTGTGAGTGGAGTCTGCATGTTTTACCAAGGGAACTTCGACAGGGTGAGATCACATGAAGGAACATATTATTGGCCTTTCTTCACTGTCCGTCCCCGGATGTGACTGATTAGGACTGGAAGACGCATACGCCACCGACCTACCTCCCCTACTTAGTTGCGCCCTCTGCCGTTTAACTCCTTCAGTGCGGTGACGTGTTTTACTGATTTATTCTTGTCATGTCAAGGCGATGTTCTTGAGCTTTAAGGAAACGTCTTGTAGTGAAAGAATACAAGCTGACCAATACCATGAAGCTAGAAACATTTCTCTTATGCATATAAAAATTGCCTAAATGTAACAAGAAAATATAAAAAACGTCATCGGACTGGAATGGTTTACATATCTGTCCGTTCGGCCGATGTAACCATGCTCCCCTTAAGTAAATAAATAAACAAAACAAATTAGCTTCTCCAGTCCATGATATAACAATCGGTTAATGAATGACGCAAAGTGCCGAATCATCTAGGTTAATAGACTCATTATGTTGCGGGACACACACACACACACACACACACACACACACACACACACACACACACACACACACACACACACACACACACAAATTCACAGGGAGGAATAGACAAAACATACATTACACATACAGTAAGGCAGAAAACACACACACATATTCACTGAGCAGAATAAATGCACAAAACAGTCTACATCCACATAATAGGGCAGAACACACACACACACGGAACATCAAAGAAACCACTTCCTTCACTTTCTCAGTCTCTCTTCTAATATTTAGGCTACTTTTCCTCTCAGCACCAGTATATACTACTACTACCACTACACAATCACCACCGCTTGTACTGCGTTTCCGATGGGGACAATAAAAATATGGTTGACGGATGGATGTTTACAGAGATCGATTCCGATGACAGGCATTAAGCGAGTAAAACAATCTGGCATCAAAGACTAGCTATTGTACCAAAGTCCGTGGACCGTATTTAGGTCGTGTATAAAATTGCTTGCTTGTTCTTTTATATTCTATCTATCTATCTATTGCCAGACGCCTCAATCCCGTTTGGGGTGGCCACAAACAAATCGCCTCCAAGTCGCCCTGTCCCCCGCCATTTCACTGCCCTGTTCCCAACCCACACCCCCCTCTCTCATATACCTCTCCACCCCATCCCTCCATCTCATCCTCGGCCTCCCCCTCCCTCTTCCCCCCTCCACCTCACTCACATACACTCTCTTCGTCAGTCTTTCACCCTCCATCCTCTCCACATGGCCAAACCACCTCAGTTGTTCCTCATAACGCTTCCTATCACATCCACATCCACACCACAACGCTCCTTTATATCCTCATTCGTCAGCCTGTCTCTCCACGTGACTCCAAAGGCTCCTCTTAAATAACTCATTTCCACTGCTCTCACTCTTGACTTGTGTCCTTCCTTCAAACAAATAAAATAAAGTGAAAACAGCCACTTAGTACAGTGCCAGAATGATTTATATATGCTGCTAAATGATTGAGATCCTCGATAAATACGAACCTATAGCAGCCCAGCTCCGACACTATCCTATGCGTCACTTGATGTGTGTTTGCTGAGTACTATGTGAACTGTTCACCAATCTGTGGAAAGATGTCACCTCAACTTAGACTAGGCTATATGGTAAACCTTCACCAGCGTCTCTGAAGTAATGTCTCGCACTTCACGGCATGTACTCAAGATATCCTGCCCGGTTGCATGATATGCGCCAAAGCAGATTCCAAAAGCACACTGACAAGGGAGTTATTCTACTGGTCAGCCGTCTCTTAACTCTTTAAAGGGTAGATACCCACTTGAAGTATTTTATTCTGGCTACTCTCGGGGAATTTTATATAGTAGAAGGAAACCCCTGTTAGTGGGAATCTTCATTCAAATGAAAGAAAAGCATTCGGGAGCCGAATGCTAATCGCCCGCCAGAATACACTGTTGGCGAAGTCCAAGATTTAAGCCATATCTTGATAACCTTGAAGGTTTCATGTTGACAGCTCTAGTAGATCATGAAATATAGTGGTGCAAAAGGCGGCTGATAAAAACTAGTTGACCTTTGGAAGACATTTTGGTGACCTTGACCTTGACTGCAAGTGCCGATTTTCGAATTCGCCCAAGATTTTGGCCATATCTTGATACCCTGAAGGTTTCATGTTGATAGTTCAAGCCGTTCATGAGATGTAATGGTGCTAAAGGCGGGCAATGAAAATAAGCTGACCTTTGGCAGCCATTTTGGTGACCTTGACCTTGACCCCATGTGCCCATTTTCGAACTCGGCTAAGATTTTGGCCATATCTTGTTACACTGAAGGTTTCATGTTGATAGCTCAAGTCGTTCATGAGAAATTGGAACACACACACACAATTAGATAGCTGGACAGATATAAATAGGCTATACCCAGCAAAAATTAATGTGCCTTGGGTCCGACGGATACCAAAATCTGAAAATTTCTGCAACACACAAGACTCCATCACTACAACGACATTATTTATATTTTACTTTTACCATCTCTGACCATTTACTTCAGTTCTGGACATATTTTTCTAGCTGAATGGTTTTACTAACCCTTTTACTACTAGGGAGAGGGGTTTCCTCAGTGAACAAAATAGTCTGTGAACAAAAACAAAATTAAAAAGACGTCCCTGGGTTGAATGAGTGAAGTTGTCACCTCTGACTCGATCGTGCAGTTTTATGCAATTTCAGGTACTAAATATGTACAGAGTAATATCTGCACCTATCGTGCATCACATATTTCGTCCATATTTCAAAGCGTTAAGTGCTGTAAGAGGTAAGATACTTTTTTGTTACTAGCTATTAGCTACTACTACTAATGCCGCTGCTGCTATCTCCATTTTAGAGTGTATTTCCTTCCTCAAGCCTAGACAGACGTTCCGAGGTGTGTGTGTGTGTGTGTGTGTGTGTGTGTGTGTGTGTGTGTGTGTGTGTGTGTGTGTGTGTGTGTGTGTGTGTGTGTGTGTGTGTGTGTGTGTGTGTGTGTGTGTGTGTGTTCATCAACAATACAGTGCTTTCAACACTGGAATGTACCATACACCACGTAAACAAGGACAGAAGAATGTATGTATGAATGAGTGAATGAATGAAAAGATGGATGGATGGATGTATTCTTTGACTTGTATGTAAGTATTTTGACAAGTACGTATGAGTATTTATGTATGTAGCCTACTGTGCTCTATGGTTTCTACGTATTCCCGTCTCAAGTGTTTGTGTAGGGATACAAACATACGGTACACACACACACACACACACAATATATATATATATATATATATATATATATATATATATATATATATATATATATATATATATATATATATATATATATATATATATACAGTATACGTATGATTTATTATTCCTAGTTGTGTAATATATGGCTCTCTTTCTCCTTCGGAATGTTATTAGCAGTGTGTTTACTTCTTGCGTTTAGGTCAGATTAAGGACATGTCTAAGAAGATTTATTCTCTCTCCCATATTCATCCTTCGATCCTTAGCTACATCTTCTGTTGAAACTTCTCCTCCCTTCCATCTCACATCCACCTCTCTCCTTCCTACCCCACACCCTCCCCAGTCCCATACCTTCTCTCTCCGTCCTTCCTACCTTATACCCTCCTACCCTTTCTCCGCCTTCTTCCGCATTCCCTCCCTCATACCCTCTCTCTCTCTCCTTCCTGCTTCCTACTCAACACCTTCACTCTCTCCTCCTTTCTGCCCCACACTCTCGGACCTCCTCGTCCCTCCTTCCACATTACCTTCCTCCCACGCCATGCATCTCTCTCCTTACTTCTTCCTCCATCACACCCTCCCTCTCTCTTCCAGCTCCACACCTTTCCTCCGCATCCCTTCTCCCTCTACCAGACCCTCCTTCCCCCACACTTCTTTCCACTCCACACCCTTCCTCCCTCCCCCACACCATACCTTTATCTCTTCTGCCCCGCTGTACAGTGGACTCTCCCCTCCTGCCCTTTATTACTCGTTCTCCCTCCTTCCTCGTTTTCATCCTTTCTTCCTACTTTCCCTTTTATCATACTCTTATTTCAATGATTTTCCTTCCACTGACCCAAGAAAAAAATGGTGTTGGTCGTACGGACTGTATTAAGCAGGTTTGATTTAGGCTAATGTTTGCGGGCTTGAGGATTTATACCGTATTTGTTTAAACACTACAACCTGAATTGTGTGTCTATCTATATTAAACACCTGTCAATCAATACACATACCGGAATATACAGTTATAACCACAGACACACATTATACTGATTAACAAAATATTTAAATGCAATGGTAAACCTTGATCTACCGGGAAACAAATCAGAGGTGAAAGGATAAGCCCAGAAAATAATTCCCCTTCCCGACACCTGCGCCATACAAGAAACAGTTCTTACTTTCTATAGTATACTTTCATAAAAACACATTCTTTATTAATTTATGCATTGATCTAATCTCAGTTTGGCCGTGCATATCAGAGCGGCAGAGAAAGTAGTTGTTGAGGTAGGCACTTGGTGAGGCTGGGAGAGATGAGGCCGACAGGGGTGAGCCAAGTAGGAATGAGGCAGGAAGGGGTGAGATAGGTAGGGTTGGGTTAGGTTGGGGTTATATAGGTTGGGATGAGGTGGGTAGGGGTAAGGTAGGCAGGGGTGAGGTAGGTAGGGATTTGGCAGGAAGAAGGGTTTGCCTGAGTTAGGCTTATAGGCTCGTAAAAATTCTTATGCTCTCTCTCTCTCTCTCTCTCTCTCTCTCTCTCTCTCTCTCTCTCTCTCTCTCTCTCATACTCGTTTACATACAAATCATCTTTCATGTATAAATTACATATACATTACCTTTGCACACACACACACACACACAAGTTTGGTAAAAGTGGAAAAAGACCTGATTGGGATTATAAGTTAGGAAATAAAACCCTATACACATCAGAAAGAGAGAAAGACCTAGGTGTGATTATCAATAACAGACTATCTCCGGCTGACCACATCAGCGAGAAGGTACGGAACATGTATACACTGTTTGCAAATATGAGAATAGCATTCACATACATAAATGAAGACATGCTAAGAAGGATAATAACATCATTCATTAGACCAACCCTGGAATATGCATCAGTAGTCTGGAGTCCTCATCTCAAAAAGCATATAGACAAGATTGAAAAAGTTCAAAGGGCCGCTACAAGATGGATACCAAGCTTAAGGGACCTAAGCTACGAAGAAAGACTAAATAAACTGAATCTACCAACACTACAGGAGAGAAGGAAAAGAGGTGACATGATAATGCTATATAAGTGCATATCAGGAAAGGAGAAAATAGACATAAATGATTACTTAACATATGGAGAAGCATCAGCAAGAGGACACTGCAAAAAACTGCATAAGAAGAGAGGTGATAAAGACGTAAGGAAATTCAGTTTCCCAAACAGAGCAATTGATCAATGGAATGCACTACCAAATGAAATAGTGTGTGCCAAAACAATTCACAAATTTAAGGATATGTACGATAAAAATGGTCTAAGACACGGGACAATACGAGCTTGACTCATTCCTGTAATGATACAATTAGGTAAGAACAATTAGGTAAGAACATATAAATCACCTTTTTGCATAAAACGCATACTGTATACATTACCTCTCACACACACACATACACACACACACACAAATTTCTCTCTCTCATATGCATATACAGTATACATCACCTTTCATGTCTAAATTACATATAAATATACACATACTGTATACATATCCCCTTCACACACACACACACACACAAACCATCTCTCTTTCCCTTTCTCTGACGAACTATATCACTCGGCAATACCTAAAGGATATATATATATATATATATATATATATATATATATATATATATATATATATATATATATATATATATATATATATATATATATATAATTCTTTGTCTCTAGATTATTTTACTCAGTCAATAAATTTTCCTACTTGGATTGGTGGAATGGTTAGTTGTTGTTATCACTAATTCCTTTAGTACTATAAGTCCATCCTAGGTTTAATAAAAGCATCTGGTGGCAGAGGAATAAAATACAAGACAACCATACTGTGGAGGCTGAAATTGTGTTTTTTATGTGATTAATTTATATGTCCTGTGAGAACTATGCAATTATAGTGCAGAGTGAATGTTTTCTGTTGGTTAATTCCTAACACTGCATCCTGTGAGGTGTGGCCAAGACAAAAGACCCTCCCAGCACTTCCATCCTCACTTAGTAATAACCCCTTTTCCTACAAACACAACCTTTCTCTACACCTTCTCCTACTTAACTCTCCCCTTGTCTCCTCCTCCTTCCAGTCATCTCACTTTCATACTCTTTTGGTTGTCTTCTTACTCTCCATTCACACCACATGGATAAATCACCACAGCATTTCTTTTAAAACCTTTCCTACAATCTATATACTGTACACTGGGAAGATACAAATTACAAAACATTCATCATCCACTTCTGTATCAAATTTTCAAGCATCACAGGATAAACACCCCAGCAAAATCATAGACAATACTGGTATACCATTAGGTATGGAGACAATGAATTCAATACGTCCAGTTAGTCCGGGTGCTGGAGTGGGACACATTCACAAGGTGGCACTGTTATAACCAGTTATGCAAATGATCCTCAACTCCCTCCCTATCCCTTGCAAAGAGGATGGCAGATTGCAGGAAAAGGGAAATCAACCTGTAGTCCACCAGGTCTGCATTCAGATAAGCCTATAGGGCAACAACAACAACAACAACAACAAAACCAACACTTAGTTCTCATTATAACTATGGTTCAAGTCCATGAAATAGCAAAAGATTTTTCTGTCACTTAAACGGTGTCAGGGACACAGTGATTTCTCATGGCTCAAATGATCTGGACTACAGTAGCCTAGTTTCAGGCCCTCCTTCACCCCCAAAGGAATAATAACGGATTGGCTTTTCTTTTTGAAGTCTACCTTAAATTAGAAAAATTGCATATGGACGTTCCTTTACTGCCCATAAGCTACATCTGAGTGGACCTGTGTACTGTACCGTATTTAGTTAGCATATTTCCCACAGTGGGCTTCTGTTTTTGGTCTGGTACTATGCTCCCATCAGTCCTTTGTTCAACCCAACATTAAGGAAGACTTACTGAAATTTAGTTATATGAAAGGTAAATCTCATACTTAGTAAAATGAAACTGGATAATAATGTAAAAATCTATTGCACTCAAATGTGAAATTTCACAACCAAAATACAATATTAACATCAGAATACTGCAGGACAGACACTTCCCAAATTTCTCCATTCTGATCTATCAGATATTAATCTGTTCCATTCTAACTACCATATTTTTATATCTTCTTTTCTGTACCCTGTCTGTTTCCTATCACTCCTCTGGAATGCTCTTTTTTAACCCTAGTTCTCAAACTGTTAATGATAACCATGTACAATATAGCCTATGTCCATTTTCATTTTTCCCACTTACATACTCATGCATTTCAATTCCTATATTTATTGGATGAAAATGAACAATGCAGTAGTTATGTGTTTGATTAAGGGAAGCTTCCTTGTGGCAAGGAATTCTGTCTGGTGTTTGCCACAGTAACAAACATACATAATTGTTCAGTTGCTGTTTTGAGTGTTCCTTCTCTCTTTCCTCCTAGTTCTGGATGGAAGGTTTGGAAGGTAGAGGAGAACCCTGTTCTTTACTACCCATATGCTAGTACTCTAGTAATTATTACAGGAGCTATTATTATGGGTCAACTAGCTTCCTGCAGTTACGGTATCTTTTTGTTTATGTTCTTCTGTCCTTATATAGTTTGGTAAGCTCTAGTGGAATTCTTGGATAAGGGAAGTTTTCCTGTGGCAATTAATTCACCTGAATGGCATTATGCAAGCAGTAAATAACAACCATGCCTCAGACTTTATCTCTTACCAGTATATCTAACACAACTGTAATATTCCAGGAGACAACTGAATAAGGCCTCCTCAAGAGTGAGAGCCAGACAGGGCGGGATGGTGAGGTGGTGGGGTGTGTTGATATGGTTGGCCCTGATCCCGCTCACTCACACTCTCACTCTTGATGACTACTTTAAGGTAAAGTCACCCCCACACAACCTCCTTCACTCTTAAATATAATATACACACACTCACCTAGTCTCTCTCTCTCTCTCTCTCACACACACACACACACACACACACACACACACACACACACACACACACACACACACACACAGAGGCACAGCCAAGGTCAGCCTGTTGACCCCCTTAGGTTAGGATACTGGATTAAGCTATTTTGTGCAGGTTGGCCTGGGAGGAAGGTAGAGTCCCAGAGGATTGGAAGACGGAAAAGGGGAAAAAGAAGTGTGTGGTAATCACAGAGGCATTTGTCTTCTTAGTGTAACAGGAAAAGTATATGGTAGGATACTTACTGACAGAGTTAGGGAAATAACAGAGGAATTAGTTGCAGAAGAAGAGGGAGGTTTTAGGAAGGGAAGAGGTTGTGTAGATCAGATATTCATTCTTAGATCCTTAGTGGAAAAGTTTCTAGAGAAGGGAAAGAAGTTGTATGCGGCCTTCATGGATTTGGAGAACGCATATGACAGGGTAGATAGACAAGGATTGTGAAAAGTATTAAGAATATATGGAGTAAATGGGGAAGTTGTTGAATGCCATGAAGAGTATGTATGCGGGGGCTAAGGCTGCAATGCGTGTGGATGGCGAACTAAGTGAATTTTTCTATTTAAAAGCTTGGGTTGAAACAGGGATGTCATGTGTCCATGGTTGTTCAATCTGTATATGGCTGAGGTTATAAAAGAGATACAAGGTAGGGCAGTGGATGTTGGAATGGCCCTAATGAGAGAGGGCAGTGTTTGGAAACTCCATGTACTGTACTGTTGTTTGCAGATGATACTGTGTTGTTAAGTGAAGACAAAGGGGAGCTGCAATGCTTGATGGATGAGTTTGGGAGAGTGTGTAAGAAACACAATCTAAAGGTGAATGTAGGGAAGCGTAGAGTTATGGTATTCAAGAGAACTGAAGTCAGCAAATGTACAGTGAGGTTGGATGAGGTAATGTGATGAGTAAGGATGGAAATTTGGAGGGTGAAGTGCTTGAAAGGGTACAGCAAGGAAGATAGGTTGCTGGTTCCTTGAAAGCAGTGATAAGAAACAGGGAAGTGAGCACGGAAGTGAAGAAGTTACTACATGACAGTATTGTGATACCAACTCTAACATGGAAGCGAAGCTTAGACCTTGTTAAAGGGACACAAGTCAAGAGTGAAAGCAGTGGAAATGAGTTATTTGAGAGGAGCATGTGGAGTCACATGGAGAGATCGTTTTCATTTTTAAAGGCTCCAACATGCTTGCATGTGTCAGCCTTGGTCACCTAATGACGGCTCTCCACGCTGCACGATCCATTGCAGCCTCCCTGTTCAGTCCCTTAACCCTAAGGTCACACTTAATGACCTTGTCCTATGTCTTTCTCGGTCTACCCCTCATAACCCCACCCCCAATATTAACACTTCTCACTTTCTTCACCCAATTATCATCCCCCAACCTCTCCACATGTCCAAACCACCTCAATCTACCTCTCCTCATCACAACACCAATACACTCCAGTCCCATCCTACCTCTCAACTCTTCCATTGTAAACCCAGCCCCTCCAGGCCTTGGACACAGGGACGCACTGCACATCCACCGAATCATTGTCATTTCTGTACGTCTGAGCCAGCGAATGTCTTCCTCCTTCACTGCCCAGGTCTCACTGCCATACAGCATTATACTCCTAACACATGCTGCATACAAAGACCCCTTAGCATGTAGGGAGAGCCCTCTCAATGTCAGGAAAGGCAAGAGCTCCCTGAACTTCCTCCAACCACTCCTCACCCCAGCCACAGAGCTAGCTCCAGCCCCACCTCCAGCACACAACATGTCTCCCAAATAACAAAACTCTTCCACACACTCAAGAGATTCACCAGCAAGTTCAATCCCTTCACGTCTGACAATCTCCACCTGCTCACCCCGGTACGCCGTACACATAAAATCAGCATTATCTCACAGTCTACCTCTGATACCACTACATCTCTTATGCATCCATTTATCACACACACCACACAAGATGGAACTACTTCCCACGCCCCTGTGGCAAACTGCACATGGCCACTCTCCCTCGTCTTTGACAGTACCGCCACCAACCCTAGATATCATCACTTTTGTTTTATCTGCATTTACCCTCAAACCCCCTTGCCCCACACCATCTCTCCACCTCCCAAACCCTTCCTCCGCCTCCCTTCATTCTCTGCAATCAACACCAAATCATCAGCATACAACAACTCCCATGGGAGTCCGTTTCTAAAGTCACGTGAAAGGGCTTCGAGCACCATGTTAAACAACATGGGACTCAAGACTGACCCCTGATGCACACCAACATTCACGGAAAACTCATCACTCAAAGCTCCATTCACTCTCACCTGGGTGTGAGCACCCACATACATGGCCATAACCACCCTAACCAGCCACTCCTCCAAGCCATGCTTTCTCATTGCCCACTTCACCACCTTTCTAGGGACTCTGTCAAAGGCCTTTTCCAAATCAACAAAAACAAAATAAAGATCCCTTCTCCTACCAATATATTTTTCCTGAAGCTGTCGAACAATTAATATGGCATCAGTGGTCCCCCTACCTGGCACAAACCCAAACTGCATCTCATCAATATTCACTCTTTCTCCAATCACACCTTCCAAAACTCTCTCCATTACCTTCACTATCTGATCCAAAAGCTTTATACCTCTATAATTTCCTCTTTCCAGGGCATCACCCTTCCCTTTATACACATTTACAATTAAGCTCTTCAGCCAATCATCTGGGACAACACACTTATAAATAATCCTATTTATCAGGTCAGTGACTAAACTCACCCCTATATCGCCTGAGGCCCCCAACATTTTGGGAGTCAACCCAGACACACCTGCTGCCTTCCCCACCCTCATCCTGCCTATTGCCACACTCACAGTAGCAGTATCAATCAAAGGCCAAGGGCCAGACACTGGATCTGCTGGCTCCAAACCTTCCCTGTCCCAGTCAAACTCCTCATTCAACAACCATTTATAATGCTCTCTCCATGCATCTTTAATATCCTCACTGTTCACCACTACCCTTCCTTCATCATTCTTCACACACTGCTCACCTATGATATCCCGATTATCCCTCTTCACCTGACCTGCCACCCTAAATATATTTATCCTTTCCCCATGATTTAGGTTATCAAGTAATTGTCTCTGTGACTCAGACTTTGCCCTGTATATCTCTCTTCTAGCCCTACGCTAGGCAGCCAAATATTCCTCTTTGCTACCACCCTTCTTCCATTCCCGGAAAAGCCTTCTTTTCTCCTTAATTGCAGCTTCTACACCCTCATCCCACCACCAAGTTACTTTATGTCTTGGTGGTCCTCTTGTCCAGCCGCATGTTACATCAGTAACTCTCAAGAAACTGTTCTTGAGGGCTCTGTACTGTTCATTAACGCCTCTGTCTACAGCTCCCTGTTCAGCCACCACTCTCCTCAACTCACTACAGAAGGCATCCCTTACTACTTGGTTTTTCAGCTTCCATATTTTCCTCCTAGGTACATAAGTCCTCTTTTTCATCACTTGTTCTTTAAGCACCATATCACAAATCAATAGTTTGTGCTGCTGCACACACTCCTCACTTCCTATAACTTTAACATCCCTCACTAACCTCCTATCGGCCCTCCTAACCAGAAAATAATCTATCTGACTGCTATTTCACCCCCCTGACAAATGAGGATGTGAAGGAATGTTGTGGTGTGGATGTGATAGGAAACGTTAGGAGAAATGCATTGAGGTGGTCTGGCCATGTGGAGAGGATGGAGAGTGAGAGACTGATGAGGAGAGTGTATGTGAGTGAGGTGGAAGGGGAGAGGGGGAGGGGGAGGCCAAGGATGAGATGGAGGGATGGAGTGGAGAGGTATACGGGGGAGGAGGGTGTGAGCTGGGAGCAGGGCAATGAAATGGCAGGGGACAGGGAGACGTGAAGGTGATTTGTTTGTGGCCAACCCTTATGGGATTAAGGCATCTGGTATACATATGGATTATTATTATTAATATTATTATATTATTATTATTATTATATTACTATTGTTATTATATTATTTTAAATAAATGCTGATTTATATGAAATGTCAATATTCTTGCAGCTGTTGGCTCTGGTTGCCAAGAAGAGGGATATGTGGCGCAAAATATTCCTTGGGAATGACATAGGTAAGGGGCTCTAATTAAATGAAGGATAGTACAGTAATGGAATGAGAAATGAGAAATATTAAAAAGTATTACAGAATAATCTGTGAGAGGCTGTGGCTTCCACTGTCTGATATAGTGCTGCCATCTGGTGACTCTGTTTTGAGTGATAAGCCAAACTGTTTCCTGTAAGCCAGGAAATCCTTTACTAAGTTGGGTGGTAAATATATATTTAAGTGACATCTGGTGGTCTAGTGGGTTAAGGGGTCCCAGTCAGATAGAAGTCATATAGGAACACATATAACAGGTGACTGGAGTTTACTGCTCACATAATGCTACTCAGAGGGAACACCTGTTCACCCATGACTTAAATATCATGAATGAGTAGCCTAGTTCTGGGCCCCTCTTCTACAGGTTGGGGGGAAAAAAAAAAAAAGCTGGATGACAGAGACAGACGAAGGAATACTGAGAAACTGGGTGATGATGATGATATAATCCCAACCACTTCTTTTTATCCATCAGGCTTTGAGATGTCTCCCTGGCTGTTCAAGGACCGAGTGAAGCCCCCATATGTCCCCTTGGTCAACACCTTCCCTCGTTATCCAGTGCACGGCCACTACAGAAATGAGCGGGCCCCACCTCAGCCCCTCGTGTACTATGCTCCACCTGTCTCCCCTCCCCCAGTCCACATCCCTGCCCTGACCACTCCTCCACCCACCTACCACTTGCCCACATCTAACAGAAGGGAACCAAGGAAGAGCCACCATCACCATCATTATCGCTTGTCCTACCCGCTCGTACTAAAACATCCACATCGCCCACTCAGAAAGATGGGAAGGAGGCCAAGGGTTGTATTCTCATGGGGCTAAGATGCTTTCTTACACCTCTTCCTTAACGGTTTATTTTACATGTCACAAATCAATATTCTACTATCAGTCATTTGTCTTATTAATACAGTACAGTATAATTATATCTTGCATAGCTAGCACTGCATACAGTAACTAGCTTCTGTCTTATCACTCCATTGAGCTGGTCCCAAACCTCTCCTTCATTTTATCATATTCGTCACTACTAGGTGCATATGCAATCATCAGCGTCAATTTTGCCATCTTAAAATTAAGCCTGATATAGAGTCATAATCTTTTAAGTCCTTTATGCCATTTATCATTCATCAACTAAGCAATTCCCTCTTTCTACCACCCATGGGTGCAGATACTTGACATTACGCAATTCATACCCTCTTACTCATCCATTTAATGTGACACACCTACATCATACCTTGCATCCTTTAACACATTCCCTACTTCCAATCTCACACATTCATCATTCACATCTCTCACATGCCACACAGTTGAACCTGCCTATTTCTCGCAGGCACAAGTTCACATCTGAGATTTTCTGTACTAATGCCTGGAGGAAGAATACAAGATGAGGAATCCTAAACCTTACCACTCTAAAAATACTGTATAATAATTATAATACTTACAGCATATTCAGCATGAGAATGAATGGCATGGGATTCTAACTTTTGTACTGGTGTCAGTATCTGGGAACCCAACTGGACACCACTGGAAGTGTAACCACAATTAACAGTACAACATATAATATGGGAAGGGGGAGTGGTAGGAGTGAGATAGAAACTGCAATGTCCTTCTTCACTAATTCATAACCCAGATCTGATGAGAAATTTGTGGTTATGATGATAATTGTATCATCTGCTCAACATACTGTGGTCAAAATGGAGTTTACAGAGCAGTGGACTGATTATATTGTACTATAAACCAAAGCAAATGGATGGATGAGTGAATGTATGAACAAAGGAGTCAGTGTCATATTTTATTCTATATATATATATATATATATATATATATATATATATATATATATATATATATATATAGAGAGAGAGAGAGAGAGAGAGAGAGAGAGATGGAGTGGAGAAGTATATGAGGGAGGGAGGTGTGAGCTGGGAGCAGGGCAGTGAAATGGTGGGGGACAGGGCAACATGGAGGTGATTTGTTTGTGGCCATCCCTTATGGGATTAAGGCATCTGGCAATAGATAGATAGACAGAAACTTTAATAATAATGGAGAGGCTGAATCATGAGATGTTTCCTTTAAAAAAAAAAAAAAAAAAAAAAAAAAAAAAAAGTCATTTATCCTCAACTTCTGGAAAATCAGTGAAGGAAGAATATGTATATTGTTACATAGCCTATGATTTCATCATCCTTTGTGTAATTTTAACGCACAGTATGCTGCATGTTTGATCACGAGCGTGTTCTGCCTCAGTCCCCCCCTTCTACCGTTATAGTAGAGTAAGTCGTTCTCTCTGTTGTCCAGAGCGGGATTGTCAACTCTATGTCCCCATGGCTTCATTTGCGCGTCCTTATTACAAGTTGTATCAAGCTCTCCTGGCTCCTATATAATGAGCTCAGTCTCTGCATCATGGCCACTTAGATCTGCTCCTCATTTTGTTCACATCTCTGTCCTCCCCTGTACAGATATTATTGTGAGTGCTCAAGAAGTCTCCAACCATCTAGCAGCTGTGTGTAATTTGAGTATAACTGTTGTTGCATGTTTTCTTGTACTGTATAGCATAAGTTTAATTTGTAGGCCTAGTGAAGTTTTTGTAATTCATGTAGGGTTCTTTGTGTCAGTCATTTTTGATAATAGTTTGTATCTGTAATTATTTATCTGGCATTCACTGAGTATTATCTGGTATCTCATTTTATCAGGGCTGACTTAGATAAATTTACTCTTGCTAATTTCGTGTTAATAGAGGCTATTGCAGTTAACCATATATTTAACCTGTTTTTGCCATTACATTATCCTTATGAGTCCTGAATGTTATGTTGTTAATTTAAGCATTAAACTTTAACTTGTAATTTTACCTAACTCTTTTGTTTTGAACCTGGAACTTTACGGGACAGTAGTGATTTTTAGCATTCTCACTGAAAGTGTACGTTATCTTTCTCTGTTCCGTAACAATATACAAAGGTATTCTTAAAGGTCATTTAAATATGCATCACATAATATATAAATATCTAAGTATAATAATAATAATAATAATAATAATACATGTAATAATTATAAGAAGAAAATAAAAGGTGAGATATTTCTAAGCTCTTACTTTGACTGGCAGGCAGCTAATGCAAACTTTTTCAGCACTATGCTATCACCCTGTCGTCAGTGCTGCTGCTGTCCCAGGTCCATCTGGAAACGAACCTGGTGGACTGCAGGACGCCAACCACTTCAGTGGGGCACTCTCAAAGATGTTTTGTTGAGATCATGACGAAGGAATGTCTGGGTTGAGAGTAATTTGTATGAGGTGTAAATGTACTGTGGTGTGGAAGCTGCATTGCAGTGAAGGCAATGAGGATTGTTTGTGGGTTGTAGTTTGTGTTGGTAGTGCTAGTTGGTATCCAGCAACTAACACACAAATAATGTACTTTCATACAGAACCTAAAATATGCCACACTCTATTATTAATGGAAGTTAACTCCTTCACTGTGATGATGTTTTCTTTTCTCTGACTGCCACTAGACATTTTTATTAAGCTCAGGGGAGACCTTTCATAGTGAAGGGTTTGAAAACTACAGTAACACTATTAACCTCTTCACACCAGGAACACTATTAACCCCTTAACCGCGGGGCGTCACTTTCGTGACGCTTGGGAGCAAGTGATCATACCGCGGGGCGTCGCTTTTGTGATTCTGTGTTATTTTGAATTCACCCGGGCTTCCAAGTGGGGTCTTGTTTCATCTATCAGTACTGCCAATGTCCAACACTAGTCAGCACTCCTAATCTCATCTGTACTCCCATCCATTGTTGACAATTTAGCCATTTCTCCCCGTTCTTGACTCCCCTCCCTACCCCCCCTCCATTACCCTATCCTCTCGCCTGCCCGGCCGTGCTACGCTAAGTAAATCTTCCCTGGAATTTTTCACTGATTTCATCCATTGAAATAAGCCCTATGTCCTATTCTTATACCAAATAATATATACAAGAAAGAAATAAGGTAAGTGAGAGTGCCAAACACCTGGAATTGGCTAATTATCACCTGACAACACCTCACGTGCACTCGTTCGCTAATTTTCGCTGTTTTTTTCCCCTTGAAATATGCCCTATAATCTATTTTCGTAATAAATATACATGTAAGGAGGGAAGGGAGAAGCCTAAGTGATATTTACATTCACCTGGAACTACCTAATTAATAATGTATTGTCTAGATTTCCTGCCAATCATATCAGTGCTAAACAAAGATGTTTCAAGATCTAACATTGGTAGCTCTGAAAATATATCTCCTAAGTGGGCCTCTAATCTATTTTCGAAATAAATATACATGTAAGGAGGGAAGGGAGAAGCCTAAGTGATATTTACATTCACCTGGAACTACCAAATTTATAATGTATTGTCTAGATTTCCTGCCAATCATATCAGTGCTAGACTTAGCTGTTTCAAGAAGTAATATTGGTAACCCTGAATAACCCCTTAGCAGGCCTCCACGCTAGCCCTCCGTTATCAGGTTACTCTCAACTTCCGAAGTGAGAGTACGTATGTTTCTTCTTGCTGACTTCAAGGCCTTTTTTCACCCCCATGCAAATGGCCCTGTGACCTTTACCCCCTACTAAACCTCGTGTGGAAAGAGGTAAAGGGCTGACAATTGATAAAAGAGTGACTACGATCTTTCTATTGAGTAAAACAGTGCAAGTGGAATTGTAAATAATGTGTAAATAATGTGTAAACAGCAAGTGAAAGTAATGAATGTAAATATACGTGAACAATGGAAAACAGTTTTATAAGTTATTTCAAGTGACAGTGCACAACACAGTGTCAATAAAATAGAAATGTAAATAACGTAAATAAAATAGAGAACGTAAATAGAAATGTAAATGAGTAGTATTATAAGAATACGAGTATATACCCTAGGAGTAATGAAAGTGAAAGTTTCACTCTAGCATGTCTGAATGCTATGAGTTATGAGAGTGAAGATGAAAGTGACATTCACTCTCAATGCCAGTATACAGGACGAGAAAGTGAATGCTATGTATTTTACTGAAAGAAATTGAATCCCTACAGTGACAATAAACTAATACTACTGAAGGAAACTTATGAATAAAGACTGTAGATATATATAAGTGTTATATAGTAATAGAAATATAAAGTGTGAGGGGTTTTATGAATTATAAATGACAGACTACTAAGAGCGAACTAGTGCCAGTGCGACGATCAGACGCGCTCGTAATTTCCATTGCTTTCACAGTGTTTTTTTTTTTTTAGTATGGATCCCAAACTACTTGAAAATTGTAGAATAGTGTTTATAGTATCTGGCTGTGGTAATCATATTACGGGTTGTCGGGAAGTGTAAAGTGGAGACTTCGTTACCCTACTTCAGAGGTCTCCACAAGTCCTACGGTAACTGACGAAGGCTCAACAATCATTCCAGGAGAAAGCTGAAGGTATGTGCCATAAGCATATGTAATTTTATTATTCTAGGACTAATAACTGATTTTTGGCAAATATTTTTTGAGAGTCTGTCGGAGCCCAAATAACCCCGCGGCACACGCAAGTCATTGGTAAACAAGCCCGCGGTGTAGGGGTTAATCCCTAAAAAAAAATCACTGGAGGTAATGGTGATTGTCTCTAATGTATGTATTTAATATATGTAGCCCATGGAGTCCCTCCTCAACATGAGTAAAACATTCCAAGAATGATTAAAAAACACACAACTGCAATGATGAGGATTTTTTACTTCAATTCTGGCTGCCAAAATTATTTTACTTAGTTCAGAAGAGATCTGTTAGGAGAAATTAAAATTCATAAGCCTCCCTCTTGACAGTGTTAACGCCCATATTTCTTTCAAGTAAACTATTAAAGTCATACTCAACATTTCATCCATCCATCCATCCATCATCCAATCCTACATTGCCCCAAGAGGAGCGTAGGAACCCGAGGCTAGGCAGTTGGTCTCGATATTTAAGATGAGAGTGACCAGCCTCACTCATCCCTGAGTGGCATTACATGAGCAATCAACCCCAACCACCCCTTGGATATAAACCTTCACCATATGAAATTAGTACAAAGTACATCCGATAAAATGACTACCTAATACAGTTGTACTTACTTTTACATATACTGTATGACTGCAGCAGACATAAAGTGTCCAGGTATAAAGAGGCAACACATCAACACAGCCTTCTTTGCAATGACCATGAGAGAACTAGTATTAGTAATAGTTGATGTTTACTGACAAACCTCATTATAAGTCAGGGATGTCTTCCACAATATTAAGCTTTTTCCACACAACTAATACTGAAATTTGAGGAACTGGCAAATTAGTTTTTCTGTGAATCTGTGGAACTAAAATATGGAAACATTCACCATCTTACTCTGGATTTACTGGCAGAACATTAAAAAACTGTACAATAAAAAATAAAGAAACATTACAAGACCCTACTATACCTGAATTTTATCAAAGCCTAATTATATCCAATTTGTGATGGAAAACATTACTCTCTACATTACAACACTTACTGAAACACAAAAAATTTTGGAATTACTATGTTGTCCAAAATGTTGGAGAATCAACAACTTAAGATCTTTCCCTCCCACCCTTTCTATTCAGGACACACAGATTTGCCTTAACCTGGGTCAGAACTAGGTTTAACAAGATTTCTGTTGACTATATGATGGAACCTAAATAACTTTCCTTTCCATAATGTAACTAGAGGGGCACTCAGTGGAGAGCATCTCTCCGACAAGGTCAATGTAATTTCCAAACTACTCTACATAATGAGTTAGGTTTTCTCATCACTGATTTTGGTTTTACAAATTTTTTTTTCCAGATCCGGAATGTGTAATATGATTCAGATCAGCCCCAAAAGCTAAATGATTGTTCCCTGGTACTGGGCTATCTACCCACCAAATTTGGTCCAAATCTCTCTTTCAGCTTTTGAGTAATCCTGCCAACAGACAAACAAACAGGGGTGAAAATATACTCTCCTTGTCAGAGAAAAAAATTAATAGTAAAAATCTTACAGGCACTCCTCACTCAGCATCTAGGATATTTGCAGGTAATCTGCAACTGGCTCTTTATGTGAAATGATTTTTAGTGAAGTACATGCTTCTGGTTAATGGCTCATGAATTATACAGTATGCATAAACGCACTTTATGCAGACAATCTGCAACTGGCTCTTTATGTGATGTGACTTTTAGTGAAGTACATGCTTCTGGTTAATGGCTCATGAATTTATGCATAAAAGCACTTATTCCTGGCTTCAAAAATACTTTCATCACTCTTAAATTAAAATATTAAGTAATAATTTTAATGAGGAATACCTGTGCTGATTCCTACATCACACTACTCTGCACTTACATTCACACAGCTAATCCTAGATGAAGTTTGACTCGTATTTACTAATAGTTGGAGGTGGGGCATTGTCAGCAGTGAGGGTGGCATGTTGTGCATGCAGCGCATGGAGGTTTGGGTGAGCATGACCCACAGTCTCTGCATACCGGTGTTCAGCCAGCGTCAACACCACATCAAGAAGAAAGGCACTGTTCCGGCGGATGGTTGGCACCTAAAACAACAGGAGAGAGGCACAGATGATGTGGGAGAAAAATCAAAACAAACAGTAACACTGAAACCTATATTACTCCCTTCGGGACAATGTGGGCCCAAGGCTGGGCTACTGTAGTACTATCTCATCACGAGCATCTAGGTTTGGATCTCAGTAATTTAATTCAGACATTAAAGGTATGGGGAATTAGTAACAGGTTCCTGAGCGAGACTGCAAGAGGAATAAACCTCTGAGATTTACACCATCAACACAGGGGTGCACCCAGCAGGGGGGGGCCAAGGGGGCCAGAGCCCCCCCCAAAAAAAATTTCCTTCCTCGTAAGAAAATAAAACTGACTTGCATTAGATTTTTTTCTAGCCACAATTTTCATTTTTATGCCCCCCCCCAAAAAAAAAAAAAAAAAAAAATATATATATATATATATATATATATATATATATATATATATATATATATATTCCTGGGTGCGCTCCTGCATCAACATGATATTTGTAAGTCTGATAACAATGGAGACTGAGACAAAACAGACAACTATGGAGATTGAGACAAGTGGAAAGCAAATACCCTGTTAAATTAGTTTCATTATACCAATGCACAAATAAATGATGGAGCCAGTAAAGTGTAACACTCTATAAACTTAGTCTCTACTCTGTACCTGAGACAAAGTTTTCATCAGCTTGGGAAGCTTTCCAGCACCTCTTCCTTAGTGAAATATTTTGTATATTACACTTTTTTTTTTTTTTTATGTTAAATAAATACAAGAACATCTTATGGAGGTGTGACTGCTGAGGAGTGTGTGTAGACTGCAGAGAGTGGATAGGCTGAGGAATAATAGGATTTGCAAAAGATGCAAAGTAAAGAAGTCTGTGGACAAAGGAGCTGAAAAGTGTGTTTACATGGTATGGGCATGTGCACAGAATGGGTGCAAACGGAGTGGTGAAAAGGGTATATCTGAGTAAATTTGAAGGTGGGAGGAGGTATGGAAAGCCTAGAAGAAAGTGGATGGATATGATGGATGAGTGTGTGGTAATGAGGGGTACAGGCGCTAACAAGGCTTGGGAACTGATGAGAGATCATGTTATCTGGTTGAATTTTGTGTGGAGGAGTGTAAGACTGGAGTTTGGCACTCTTTTTTTAACTTGAACGTCATCGGATTGACTGCCAGACAAGTGAGTGTGACGCTACCTGTGGAATGTTTTTTAACCCATCAGGTGGAGCCAGGATTCCACAGACTTCAATGGTGAGTGAATGGGAATGTGTCTCATTAAACTGGGCAAATTTTGGTTAAAGCAGGTGTATTTCATTGTATAATTTGTTTGTTTGTTTGTTTGTTTTCTGGACCCTACCTCACCCCACCTTCAGGTAGGAGAGGAGATATGAATGATGATGATGATGATGATGATGACAATGATCTATCTATCTATCTATCTATAGCCCGACGCCCTAATCCCGCAAAGGGTGGCCACAGACAAAACGCCTCCAAGTCACTCTGTCACCCACCATTAGACTACCCTCCCCCCAACTCACCCCCCCCCTCATATAGCTCTCAACTCCATCCCTCCACCTCATCCTCGGTCTACCCCTCCCTCTCCCTCCCTCCACCTCACCTACATACACCCTCTTAGTCAGTCTTTCATTCTCCATTCTCTCCACATGTCCAAACCACCTCAGTGTATTTCTCCTAATCTTCTCAACCACATCCACATCTACCCCACAACGTTCCTTCACTTCTTCATTCGTCAACCTGTCCCTCCATGTCACTCCACATGCTCCTCTCAAGTAACTCATTTCCACTGCTCTCACTCTTGACTTGTTCCCCTCTTGCAAGGTCCACGCCTCGCTTCCATACATCAGGGTAGAGATCACAATACTATCATGCAGTGACTTCTTAACTTCCATACTCACCTCCCTATTTCTCATCACTGCTTTCAGTGTACAATGATGATGATAAAAAAAGAAAAAAGAAAAAACAAGAAGCATACCATTAGTAACAAAATACGATGCCAGTAATATTAATGTGCCACATGCAGAAATAAACCTGCAAGGATGAGGTGTCAGTTTCTTAATCCAATGATAATACAGGACTTGATGTGTGTCTTCAGAAACACACTGAAGAGGTTTGGACAAGTGGACACAATTCATGAAAATAAACAGCTAAGATAGTGCTTAAAAGTTGCATGAGAAAGGCCTCCAGCAACATGCAAGAGTTACTGAGCTATGGATGGTAATGTGGAAATGATAATGGCTATGAGAGAGAAAGAGAGAGAGAGAGAGAGAGAGAGAGAGATTTTTGTGCTTCTGCAAGAGGAAGACCTTCTACACTTGATTCAGGTGTCCAACCCTCCTCTGTGAGTCAGTAAGTAAAAAATGAGTACCTATGGTAACACCAAGAGGAGGTAATTGCGGCAAACTGGATGATAAAGCAGCTTTAGTGGATGAAAAAACTAACAGAAGCTCCAAATCCTTAATTACAGATGTGGACACTGTAGTTCAATGCCTCAATGCATCTGCCTCACCTTCACCTTAGCATCTGACAAGTGGACATATTGCAGGAAGATAAACTGAGGAGGCATACATAATTTTCATTTTAACTTGGCCTAAAACTACAATTTCTCCATGTGAATACTTATCTCTAACATGAAATTAACACCACAGTGGAGTATAGTGCTGGTCATCAAGAAGTGCTATGGGAAAGAGGGAGAGCCATATTATTCTATTATTTTGCCACTGAGCTATGGGAAACAGGTGGCAAGAGGACAAAATTTTCCACCATATTAAGGTGGACAAAGTATAGTACAGTACTATCAGAACTACATTCTGGTGAACTTGAACAGAAACCCTATATTACCTCAGAATTCGGCAAGATCAGAGAGAGGGGTGGCAAAAGGATGAAAATCTTCACCAAGTACAGTATAAGCCGACAGAGTATACGATATCCTAAACAATACTATGGTGAAACTTGAATGGTGCCCTTTCTTTACCTCAGACTTCAGCACAGGCTCAGAGAGAGAGGCGTGGCAGTGGCGTAGTTGAGCAGAGAAGGCAGCAGTGAGGGCCTGGTCGATGAGCTGCTGTGTCTCAGCCCAGTGCAGGCGCAGCACATCCTCCAGGTAGCCCAGGAATGCCCGACTAAATTGTATTGTGTTGTTAGTCAGTCCCACACACAGTTCATCTGTGGGGAATTGCATAAACACGCTAATACATGTATATGTATGTATGTATGTGTTTATATATATATAAGTTGTCAGACATCTCAATCCCGAAAAGGATGCCACAAACAAATTGCCTCCATGCCCCCCTGTTCCCCACCATTTCACTACCCTCCCCCATATCACAACCCTCTCTCTCAAATCTCTCTCCACTCCATCCCATTCTTGGCCCCCCCCTTTTCCCCCCCTCCACCTCACTTACATATACTCTCCTCATTAGTCTCTTGCACTCCATCCTCTCCACATGGACAAATCACTTCAATGTATTTTTCCTAATCCTTTCTATCACATTCACATCCACAGCACAATGCTCCTTCACTTCCTCATTTGTCAGTCTCTCTCTCCATGTACCTCCACAAGCTCCTCTCAAATAACTCATATCCACTGTTCTCACTCTTGACTTGTGTCCTTCCAACAAGGTCCAAGCTTCACTTCCATACATCTGAGTTGGTATCACAATACTATCATGCAAGGACTTTTTTACTTACATGCTCACTTCCCTATTTCTTATTACTGCTTTCAAAGAACCAGTAACCATTCTTCCTTGCTGTACCCTTTCAAGCACTTCATCCTACAAACTTCCATCTTTACCCATCACACCACCCAAGTACTTAAATGCACTCACAATTTTCCATTTCCTCATCATCCAACCTTACTGTATATTCAGTGACTTCATTTCTCTTGAAGACCATAACTTTACTCTTCCCTACATTTGCCTTTAGATTCTGTTTCTTACACATTCTCCCAAACTCATTCACCAAGCCTTGCAGTTCCCCATCGTCTTAAGAATACAGCATCATCTGCAAATAACAATACGGGGAACTTCTAAATGCTGTCTCCTTTCATTAGGGCCATTCCAACATCCACTGCTCTACCTTGAACCTCTTTTATAACCCCATCCATACACAGACTGAAAAGCCATGGAGACAAGACAAATCCCTGTTTCAGTCTAATATTAAGATAGAAAAATTCTCCCAATTTGCTATCCACAGGAACTGTAACCTTAGCACCCTCATACATACTCTTCACAGCATTCAACAACTTCCCATTTACTCCATATATTCTTAATATTTTCCACATTCCTTGTCTATCCACTCTGTCATAAGTTTTCTTCAAATCCATGAAGGCCGCACATAACTTCTCTCCATTCTCTAGAAACTTTTCCACTAAAGACCTAAGGATGAATATCTGATCTACACAACTTCTTCCTTTCTAATACGTGATATATGTATATATATATATATATATATATATATATATATATATATATATATATATATATATATATATATCTATATACAGTATATATATATACAGGTATATATGGGGTGGTTGGGGTTTATTGCTCATGCTATTCAGGGATGAGTGAGGCTGGTCACTCTGATCTTAAATGTCAGGGCCAACTTGCCTAACCCCGGGCTCCTCCACTCATGGGGCAACACAGGATTGGATGATGGATGAATGGAGAGAGATATATATATATATATATATATATATATGTATATATATATATATATATATATATATATATGTATATATATATATAGCAACCCTAGGAAAAGTCACCCTAAATACCTACCATATACTTATACATATACAGGTACTACTGTAATTATAATAAATGGTACTGTACTATGAATGATAACTAACCTTTTAGGATAGTGTTGGTGGGCTTGCTGGGAATGGAAGGTGGTATCAAAGGCTGTAGGTAGTCCTACTGGGTCCCCGGAGGATGGCTGCTGGCGTCACTAGCAGGTAATGGCTGTTGCTCCTCCTCAACCTCCCTCATAAATCCTTCGAAATCACACTCAGAATCACTATCTTCGTCCACAGCCATGGAAGGTCCTGCTTCTGCCTGTCCTAGCAATCTGTAAGCCTTCACTGCTGCCAGGATCTTGTCTTGGTTTTTTATTATGGTCCTCACGTTGGCTTCATTCATGTCGTAGGCCTTGGCAATGTCCACTTTCCTCTCCCCTTTCTTCTTCCTCTCGATGCTTTCTAGCTTGGTGGCCTGAGGGAGGTGTCGCCGCTTCTTGGGGTTCTCAGAAGGCTTCCTAGGCATCGTGAGCTGGGTAAAGTGCAGATGCAAGGGCAGATAATCCAGCGAGAAAAAAACACCGTCCAATGCGAATTATGCGACTGAGTGGTACTGTGGCGGGAGAAATTTAAACAAAACATTACGTGAGAGCAGAAACGTTTTTAATTGGGCAACATCAAGATCACGTCACAATAGCAGGCGGGGGAGGCTACTTGATTGGAAGTTTTGACTGGCTGTCAGCGTCACGGGAACATCCAGTATGACTGTGTTGGACTGGGAGTGATCGTGCTAGAGGCGAACTCTGCAGATTTTGCCCACTTCTCGGAGCTCCATCCGTGTTATGCTAACACACCCGTGTTACAGTAATTAAATCGTACTAATTTTTTGCTCTCCGTGCTGGACAAATGCGTGTTGGACGCGAGGGTACTGTACATATATATATACATATATATATTATATCCATCCACCCATCATCCAATCCTGTGTCATCCCATGAGAGGCATTATATATATATATATATATATATATATATATATATATATATATGTGTGTGTGTGTGTGTGTGTGTTGTGGTAGGTGGGGGTGCTCACCATCCACTCACTCGATGTAGTGCTGCTTTGGGTGTCTGCCCTTTCCTCTCTTCCTTCCTTTCTCTTCTGTCTTTCTTTCCTTCATTTTTTCCTCTTCCTTTTGCCTACGGATGACTTTACACTCCCTCTTCTGTCTTTCTTTCCGTTGCTCTTTCCTCTTCCTCCTGCCTATGGGTGACTCTACAATGAGTGACAAGCCAAATGGTTTCCTGTACACTGCAGGATGGTAACCATATGACCAAAGTATGGTGCTTGGTGGTTTAGTTGTAATTAAGACACTCCAATTGGATTGACCCTGTGCAGGTTTATATCAAAGGGATGGTTGGGGCTTACTGCTCATGTAATACCACTCATGGATGAGTAAGGCTGGTCACTCTCATCTTAAAAATCAGGACCAACTAGCCTAGCCCTGGGTTGTGTGTGTGTGTGTGTATGTGTGTGTGCACGCGCGCGCGTGTGAACGTGCGTGCATGCGTGTGTACGCGTGAGGGGGGACAGGTCAGTCACAACAAGGAAGGATGGGGTCAGGTGAAGACACTGACAAGAAGGTGAGGTGATAATTGTAGTTCGGGGAAGAGTAAGGGATAAGTGGAGGAGTGGAGATAATAATGGGCTTTAATTAGAGAGAGAGAGAGAGAGAATAGCACAGAAGTATGTATACAGTAGAAAGGCAATGGGGTAGAGGGAAAGAACTTTGTGTCATTAGTAATTATGGGATTAGGGTTGGATTGGACCGATATGTGTGGTAAGGAGTGTGAGGGCTTCAGACAAAGAGATAGAGGCGGGGGAGGTACAGGGTGGTCATTATAACTCTGGTGCCAATTGTATGATGAGGGAACAGCAATATTCAAGAGCTTTTATATACAGCTAACTTCACTGCAGTAACTGTGAACAGGCTTTGTGACTGCCACAGTGATTTGCTGACGACTTGGGTTCAGAAAAATTTGGCTCTTGCAATATGTAACAGGTTCACATGTTGATGTTAATCCAGTACCTGAGTCCATGTAAATTAAGTTTTCACACAAATTATACTGCTTGGTAGACTTACTTCTTATTTAAAAGCATAAATAAATGTGAAGTTGATGGTCAGAGTTCACTTTTCGTGGACTTGGATGCAGTGCCAAGGGCATTTCCTGAAGAATTTCATATGTCTAGGGGAAAATATGTAGTCTCCAGAACCTAACCCCCCATTTTACATGTAAATATATGTCACCATTTAACACGAAATTGATTTAACATGAGGTTCCACATAATCTATCTTGTGTCATACATAGACTCCACTGTGTTTACATACATACATATATATATCCATCCATCATCCGATCCTACATTGCCCCATGAGGAGTGTTGGAGTCCAGGGCTGGGCAAGTTGGTTCTGGCATTTAAGATGAGAATGATTAGCCTCACTCATCCCTGCATGGCATTACATGGGCAATAAACCTGAACCACCCCTTGGATAGAAACCTGCACATGCTCAATCTGGCTGGACCCTTACCCGCTAAACCACCATGCGCCATAATCTGGTTATATGGTTACCACCCAGCGTAGTAAATGGTTTCCTGGTGTACAGGAAACCATTTGGTTTGTCACTCAGTGTAGAGTCACCTGCAGACAGAAGGAAGAGGAAAGAATGAAGGAAAGAAAGACAGAAGAGTAGTAGTAGTAGTTGTTCCCTAGGCAGTCTGGCCGAACAGCCCCGTGTCCCTTAGGAAGGCCATGGCCGAGACTGGGCTTTCCCACAGCGCTCTCAAAGAGTGTATGTTGTGTTGTTGGCGTAGGTGATTGTGTGCAATGCAGTCTTCCATAATGTGCTTAATAGTATGGGGTGCTGTGTTGCATACAGGCATCAGTGACGGAGTCATCCAGCCTCTTCTGGTAGCTTAAGAGGGCTGGATGGTGCCCACATCTCAGACGGAAGAGTTGTTATTACTTGACAATTATTACAGAAAAGCCTTTAATATGGTGTATGTTGTTTTTTTCAACATCTGTTATTTGGCCGTTAATGTACCAATAATGGTCATATGTTTAAATAAAAATGTGAAGTTTGTGCCACATTCAACACTAATTGGCATACTTAAATAAACTGTAGAATCCACATTTGTGTGATGCCACATATAAGCAATCTTTAAATGCCAGAGTTAAAGATGGTTGGTGGTGGTGACCAATATCCACTCACCTGACGTAGTGCTGCCTACTATTTCCTTCACCTTTATTGTTTTATTTCTGTGTCTGCCCTCCTCTCTTAATTCCTCTCCCTTTGCTTCCTGTCACTTTTTATTATTTTTCTTTACACTTCAGGTAGCTCTACACTGAGTGACATACCTAATGGGTACCTGTAACCTAGGAAACCATTAAAATGCTGGGTCATACCCAAATAACCAGATCACAGGGTAACTTGAAGCCTATTATGGTGTCCCTGTTGGTACCTGTAACCTAAGAAACCATTAAAATGCTGGGTTGTAACCATATAACCAGATCACAGGGTAAAATGAAACCTACTATGGTGTCCCTGTTAAAGTGAACATTGGTTCCCTGCACAGGACAGCACTGCAAGGGTGGTCGCTTACCTGAGGTTCATGACTATGCTCAGCCAGACAGACTGGGATTGATCAAGAACAACAACATTGATAACAATGGAACTTACACAGAGCAGTGTTTTGTAATTTAACATAGACTTAGCAACAAAATGACTGTAAAAAGGGTGACCTATAACAAGTACTTACTGTACTCAATCAAGATTCGCAGCTCCAACTATCTGTTATCGAATCCTTTATTGTCCCAGCAGGAGGGTAGAGACATGGGGCTAGACTACTCAGTCCAGACATTTAAGACATTTTGTGAGCAATCACTTTCAATCACCCTGTCAGACTTAAAACCCTTCTAAACCACACCCAGTTGAAGCATCTTACCTCATTAGACCACCATGTATAACTTGTTGGTTATATGGTTAACATTCCAATATAGTAAATGCTTTCTGAGTTACAGGAAATTGCTGGGTTTGTCACTCTGTAGAAAGTCACCTGATGGTGGCAGTACATTGAGTGGGTGGAAGGTAAGCACCCTTACCTGTCATTTTACCATAAATAAAAATCATATCCACTCCTACTACTAACCCATAACATAACTCTCAACATTAGCAATGCCAATGTCTCTCATATCTTGGATGAACTTATTGAGCTGGTCCTTGTTGTCATATCTGAGAGTCTTCCACGTGTCCTCCTGTGCCCTCAGCTTCACTGCCTCCACCATTTTGTCCCGCCCATCCTTGATCCATTTTTCCACATCACGCAACAGGATTGTGTGCAGGGAGAACGTCAAGTCCAGTCCAACGCCTGCCATCTTCAGCAATGTGGTAAAAGTTAATTCATGAAATTAAGAAAGTCTTCATTATAATAATCTTCTTAAAAAGTTGTTGATCTCATCATTCAAGTTTTCAAAATTCTTCACACTAACCCAAGAGGAAAAGATTTCCACAATATGTGTATTCTTTTATTAGGCTGCTCTTGCAAAATCTGTAATTTTACTAATATAGGCAAAGTACTGCAGTTTGCCTAGGATGAGGATTGTGGCTCTAAGAGAGAGAGTCAGTGAGAGGCCAGCACCTGTCAGGCATAAAGAGTAAGTCATAATCTCATACGCTTATAATGCTAAATCACAACTTCTCGTAAGTCATACAGTATAATGGTATAGTATTATGCATATCACATCTTAATCTTGTACAGTAAAACCTTAATTTTATACAGTACAACCTCACTATAATGGACTACTTGGGACCCCAAGCCATTCTGAAAAAAGTGAAATTCTGATAAAAGCGACATCCAGACTTCCCCCTGCTAACCCAGACTTTTTCCAATACATCAGACATTAGTCCAGCTTGCCAATGGTTTTTAAACTGTTTTCACAGCCACTGCAGTATGGTACTGTATTGTACGTTCACTACACTAATCAAATGGTATAATATATATAATAATACTGTACTGTACACTGATAAACATGTCTTATATTTACCTTATTGTGGTGAACATAGCTAAAGTGGTCAGGCACTCCGGACTGCTTCTGGCTTTATTGGACTTTTTCCGATATATAAGAATTTAGTCCGGTAGGTCCTCGATTCCGACAAAGAAGAATTCCGGTCTACTGAAGTCCGTTATATCAAGGTTTTACTGTATTCTCTTTTATGTTAAACCATATGTTGTTTCTTAATCTACCACAGTATACATAAATAATATAAAAGGGGATATCAATGTTCCTAGTGCAGAAATACGCAAGCATGGAAGAGGTCGTGGTGAACCTCGTGAATCAACAAGAATACAGGCCATTACTGTCGTGAATGACTTGTGGGCAGTAGTGGAGAGTGAATGACTATAGAAACATTTACTTTACTGTGACAAAAAAAAAAAAAAAAAAAAAAAAAAAAAAAAAAAACTATCCCTTTCAGTTAACAGCTGAATGCAGTCAGACTGGTGATTTGATTTGGCTAGTAAACAAAGGGACTCATTTGTACTTAATAACTATGGCTTACTGAATTTCACACAACTCCGACTTAGTATTCATGCTGTGGGTAAACCAGTATCATAAGGTGAAAACAAACAAACTATAAGGGTCACCTCTTACTTACCAGTTTATTTCTGTATCTGGTATGTTACTATTCTCATGTACATTATTGATGCAATTTATGTTGCTATAAATATGACATAAAAAATAATAAAGAACATTATTATGACCTTCTCTCACCTATATAAGAGACATGAGAATAACCAGGTTTGGTTTCCAATAAATAGATACAGTAGCATGTCTGGACATTGCAACTCCTCACCCTGCCCTAGGGTAGGAATGGAGGTCCAGATGATGATGATGATGAAGATGATGATTAAAAAAAAAAAAGTTTTCCAAGCAGTGTAGTGTGCAGAAGACCTACTGACGGTTTAGTATGCACAACACATCACTGATACTGTAGTGCTAGCAAGTTTCTCCTCAGAAGTAGTATGCAATACCAAGACATATTATCACTAAAGAAGTATCAGTAAGCTGACTGAACCCATGCACCACTCACTGACTGACCTGTTGACAGTGATGGAGGGCACGGTTGACACACTCGGCTACAGTGGTGAGGGAGGACTGACTGGTGAACACGTGCCGGCTGAACATGGAGCAGAAATTGTTGATCTCATCGTGAGCCCACACCACAAATGCTGTACCATCAAGAAAACATCAATATTCAAATCAATACCCACTACAAAAACAATACATACATCATTCACAGGCTTTACATCTTTAACACAAGGTTACAATCCACATCCACTTAAAAAACAGTAGACTCATCACGCAAGAGATGTACATCAATAGCACAATAACATCAAGGTTACAATCAACTTCCACTACAAATGTAACAGACACATCACATTCAGTATGTGATCTACATCTTATACCAAGAGTTCCACCCTCCTAACTTTTACAACTCAATGAAATTTAGGGATAAACAGCATTGAAAATATGAAAGTTCTTTGTACTGTTTCATAACAATAAGTACAGCAATGTCATAACACTCCTGAAGTACCAGTATAAGATCTTTAAATAACGAAGTATTAACTGTTAGAAACAAGCAGTACTGTAATAATCCCTCTTCTGAGCAGTCTGTGAACTACAGTATTTTCAAAACAACAGTATCACAAGATGGGTGGCAGGTAAATTACATTCTACCACCATACAGTTATCAAGTTTCCCCAAAAGTAACCAACTATGTTTTTATTTCAAAATGCATTAACCAATATTCTTCTCAGTACTCATATGACCTTTATGTAATGAGGAAATGAACATGGACTAGTCACAAAATCTGTAAAGCAGTTAACAGACAGATAATCGCGGTAACAAACTTGCAACTCAGTGATGGACTGACGGAAAGAGGCAGATAAGAGATAATGATGGTGTGAAATCATCAAAAACAGACTGCAAATTTATTTTTTAGCTTTTATTAATGTGTCTGACTCTGGGCACAGGCTTCACAGCCTGCTCCCATGGCCCAGTAGTCCTCCTACATACCATACACCTCTACATGTCACCACTTCAGTGCTAACACCCACCATCCATATTGAATACAAGCCAGGACTGTCCTATACAGGACTGGTGTACTGACATCAGTGGGGGTATTTTTGCGACTTGTTGGTGGGTCTTATGGTAGGTCAGTAAAGTCTGCTTTTATGAAATTCAAATCCTTAAATTGTTCCCTGCCCCAGCGGGGATTTGAACATGGGTAGGGTAGGACTGCAGGCCATCTCTCTACCGACTCAGCCATCACCTCCTCCAAACGGAATGTAAAGGGTGTGAATGATGAGGTGAAAGAGAGAGAAAGAAAGAGAGAGATTGTCCAGGTGACTGAGGGTGCAAAGGTGGGCATATGTGGAATAACTGAGACTAAATGGAGAGGAGAGAGTGGGAGTAAGGATGAGGTATACGCATAGGAGTAGGTGAGAATGAGAGGGTAAAAAAAGGAGTATGCACTGTTGTATGCAAGAGATGGAGGGAAAATATAAGAGAGTATGGATCAGCTGGCTCAAGGATTGTGTGGGTAAGATTGAAAGTATGTCTGCAAATGTGTGTGCGTACACACCAACACAAGATCGTGCAAGTAGAGTGAAAGAAGAGTTTTGGGAAAATGTGGAATCATGCATGGAAAAGTTTGAAAGGACTGACAGAGTGCTTTTGACTGGAGATATGAATGCAAAAGTAGGGCATGTGAAAGGTGGATGGGGTAATTGGTGAGTGGGGTGTGCCTGCAGGGGTGGATGAGAATGGTAGTGCTCTGCTGGACATCTGTGCATGGAGGGGGTTGGTGTTAGCCAATGATCTCATTAGGCACAAATTGACCCATAGGTATACATGGCAGGTGATGTCAAGGGTGGGTGGTGAAATGAATGAACAGAAGGCAATGATTGATTATGTGTGTGTAGATGAGAGAATGAGAAGGTGTGTAATGGATGCAGGACCACACTGAAGTTGGGGGAGTGGACTTTCTGACCACCACTTGGTGGTGGCGAAAGTCAAGGTTCCGTTGCAATGGAGGAATAGCAGGAAGGACAGAAGGAAGCAGTCCATATTAGGAGGGCACAAAGGTTGCATGAGGATGGAAAAATGACAGAATATAAGAGAGTAGTGGAGGAGCAATTGGGTAAAAAATATTTGAAGAAGATAGGGGAGGTGGAAGGTGTGTGCATGATATTCACAGAAAAAATATGTGCGCACGTGATGTGGTGTGTGAGGTGAAAAGAAGACAAAAGGGAGTGCAAGGAACAGCATGGTGGAATGAACAGGTAAGACAAGCTGTGGCACAAAAGAAGAAAGCATATAATAAGTGAATGGGAGGTAGCGGCATGGAGGAAGCTGAGAGGCAGAAGAGAGAATTATATGTAGAGAGGAAGAGAGAGATGAAAAAATTAGCAAAGGAGAGTAAGAAGAGGGTGGATGGGGAATTTGGAAGGAATTTGAGTGTAAAGTGGAGGGAGTGTAACAAAATGTTCTGGAAAGAGGTAATCAGAGTTTGACAGGATGATAAAGAAGTTAGTCAGGGAATCAATGATAAAAACAACAAAATTATAGTGGAGAAAGGAGAAAAAGTGAGTAGATGGAGAGAACACTTTAGAGAACTGTTAAACACAGAGTATGAAAGTAATGTGAGTGGAAGTGGCTGGGGAATGGCTGGGAAAAAGAGGGAGGTGAGAAAAGAGGAAGAAATCAGTAGGATGGAAGTAGTGGAAGCAATAAAGAAAGTCAAAATGGGGGAAGACCCAAGAACTGATGGAGTGTGTGGTGAAATGTTGAGGCATGGGGGAGAGATAATAGTGGAATGGATATGGAAGATGTGCAGATTGTCCTGGAAGGAAGGTAGTGTCCTAGAGCACTGGAAGTCAGGTATAATTATTCCTCTGTACAAAGGAAAAGAGGAAAATGAAGTGTGTGGTAATCACAGGGGCATTTGTCTTCTTAGTGTAATTGGAAAAGTATATGGTAGGATACTTGCTGACAGAGTTAGGAAATAACAAAGGAATTAGTTGGGGAAGAACAGGGAGGTTTTAGGACGAGAAGAGGTTGTGCAGATCAGATACTCATTCCTTGGCCTTTAGTACAAAAGTTTCTAGAGAAGGAAAAGAAGTTGTATGTGGTCTTCATGGATTTGGAGAAAGCATGTAACAGGGTAGATAGACAAGGAATGTGGAAAATACTATGAATATACGCAGTAAATAGGAAGTTGCTGAATGCCATGAAGAGTATGTATGAGGGTGCTAAGGCTGCAGTGCGTGTGGATAGTGAGCAGAGTGAATTTTTCTATCTGAATGTTGGATTGACACAGGGATGTGTCATGCCTCAACAGCTGTTGTTGTTGTTGTTGATGATGTTCTCCCAAGTGGTCTGACCGAACCACCCCCATCCTCCTCTGGGGAACAGTGGCCCCATAGGGCCACCCAGGCGACCGAAACCAATCCCAGGCTAAAGCGAGGAGGATGGAACCTGCTGGGGAGATGAGGGCATGAGTGTTTGATCTCGCGGCCAAGTGCCACGAGCCCCAGTCTACGTTACCACCACAAGGGTGGGGCCGCACTCACATCAGTCTCGTCCTGAAGGAACCAAAAAGTGGAGGGAATGACATGCACATTACGGGGAACTTTGGCATCCCTCTTGTGCCGCGGGTTTAATGCACATGCCAACGGTTTAAGTCCAACATGTTACCACATCATACTGTAACATGTTCACTGGACATACAACAGTTGCTCTAGCCCAACAGGTTTGAGACATTGTACAGACAATACTCATACCCTGCACAGGGCATTCCTCAACGGCTGTTCAATCTGTTTATGGATGGGGTTATAAAAGAGGTAAAACGTAGGTCAGTGGATGTTGGAGAGGTCCTAATGAGAGAAGGCAGCATTTGGTAACTCTCTGTACTGTTGTTTGCAGATGATACTGTACTGTTAAGTAAGGATAAAGGGGAACTGCAAGGCTTGGTGAATGAGCTTGGGAGTGTGTAAGAAACAGAATCTAAAGGTGAATGTAAGGAGGGGTAAAGTTACAGTCTTCGAGAGAAATGAAGTCACTGAATGCACAACAAGGATGGATGAAGAGGAAATGGAAAATGTGAGTGCATTGAAGTACTTGGGTGGTGTGATGAGTAAGGATGGAATTTTAAAGGGTGATGTGCTTCAAAGGGTACAACAAGGAAAAAAGGTTGCTGGTTCTTTGAAAGCAACGGTAAGAAGTAGGGAAGTAAGCATGGAAGTAAAAAAGTAGCTGCATGACAGTATTGTGATACCAACCCTAACATATGGAAGTGAAGCTTGGACCTTGTTGGAAGAGCACAAGTCAAGAACATGAGCAATGGAAATAAGTTACTTGAGAAGAGCATTTGGAGTTACATGGAGAGACAGACTGCCAAATGAAGAAGTGATGGAACATTGTGATGTGGATGTGGATGTAACAGAAGGCATTAGGAGAAATATACTGAGATGGTTTGGACATGTGGAGAGGATAGAGACCAAGAGACTAACAAGAAGAATGTATGTAAGTGAAGCGGAGGGGGGGAGAGGGAGGGGAAGGTCAAGGATGAGATAGAGGGATAGAGAGGTATATGAAAGAAGGGGGTGTGAGCTGGAAGCAGGGAAGTGAAATGGTGGGGGACAGGGCAACATGGAGCCGATTTGTTTGTTGCCACCCTTTACGGGATTAGGGGATCAGGCAATAGATAGATAGATATATAGACGTTCTTTACATACATCTGCTTACTTAACCACTTCCCTCCAATAATATTAATTTCATTTTATTCTTGCAATCTTCAGGCAATTTTATTCAGCTTTTGAAGGACTTTTTGAACTGGAAGAGTTCAGTAAGACACATCTCTAAAGATGAATAATATTATCTAGAAGTAGCCAGAACAAACTATAAGAAAGACAGTATTACTGTGCTAAAGGGTACAACGGCAATAAAGAATGCCAAGAAGCTGAGGTGGAAAGACAAGGTGGAGTGGTATATGACTGAGAGCGGTGCAAGAAAGAGGAAGGGGAGTCTGATGGGGTAGGACTGGACAAAGTGGAGGCAATTAGTTTGAGGTCACCCCTTATTGGATGAAGGCATCTGACTACAGATAAAGTGACAAAAAGACAAAGACACATCAACAGATAGAGATAAGTAAAGTGGATGACAGACAAATACTGTAATGATAAAGATAAAACAGACAGATCAACTGACAGACAGATAATCAGGACTTACAATACTGTAAGGATCAGTCACATCAAAACCTACCTGAAGTACAACTAGGGTTAGATGGGAAGGCCTTGGTGAACTCGCGTGCAGTTTCCAGAAGGTTGTGGAAGAATATGGAACACAGCTGTCGCACGTACAGCACTGTCTTGCCTTCCAGTCTTAGGCGTTTCAGTCCTGCTTTCAGGATGGCCCCACGGTGTCCAAGAAACAGTTCACATGCCTGCATAACAACCAACACCATTTCGTCATCATCATTAGTCACTATCACCATTATCACCATAATTATCTACAGACTGTCCTGGCTGTGTTCTAGATCAAAACTATTTCTGTATAACTAACTGAACTTATATCACAAATTAGGGGAAACTGGCTACAGTCAGGTCTTGGTATTTGTCAGTTTGGTATACAATAACTCGATAGAAAGATGACCTAAAAGTTGCACCCTGTTTTGCGATTATGATGGCGAAATTCACTTATACAATAACCATGATGGCTAACATACAGCAATCCCATGCAGACACCGTGACACACACAAGTCGACAGTCAGACAGTTGACCCAAGATACCTGCTCAGTGTTTACATGTGCAGAACCTCCATCTTGGGCCTCAGCGCACATGACCTCCTTCATGCCACCCTTTTGAAGACCCCATCTCACTTGTCTATTCACTCACGTGTCTCGCAGCTATGATCGGGCCATCAATGATGTGCTCTCCCATCTTTCCTCACCTCCTCGGGAGGACCTGGTGTGATTGTCCAGGCCCTCCAGCTATCCCCCAACCCTGGGGGGTGGGGGCTTGGTCGACTTGGACAGGCCTAGGTCATACCTCAGGTGGGTGGCAGAACCGTTTCTGAGACTTCAGGTTACATGGTATTTGGTCCCTTCCCTATGCCCAGTGAACCCATGTTACACCGTCTTCAATACTGTATATGATAAGTTTTCACTTGATGTAACCCCACTGCATACTGAGGAATGACTGTATACAACTTCAGAGGTAGCAATGGAACTTTGGTGGGCAATATTTCTATAATTTACTGTGGTAAGTGGGGGCACCCATCATACACTCACTTGATGCAGTGCTGCCTACTTCTTCCTTCACATTCATAATTCTTTTTCTGTGCCTACCCTCCTCTCTTCCTCTTTCCTCTCATCCTTCATGTCACTTTTTATCACCCTTCTTTCCACTTTAGATGACTCTAAACCAAGTGACATGCCAACTGGTTTCCTGTGAGCTAGAAACTATTTGCAATGGAGGGTGGTAACTATATAGCTAAATAATGGGTGACGTGCAGCCTACTGTGGTGCCCATTAACTGGGTGGAGAGACACAAATGTGACATCCAAACAGGAACCAAACCTCCACACTAATTCCTGTGCCTTGCACAGGCAAGGCACTATAAGCCACATGGGAACATCTCTTCACTGCATGGGATGCACCTGCAGGGGAGGTTGCTTGCCTGCAGCTGTTGGGACTACTCAATCAGACAAACTGGGGTAGTACAAGAACACGTATTTCTTAACAGTATAAATCAGAGCCAAAGAGGGGTGACGTAAAATGAAGACTCACTGCATACTCTAACACAATAACACCCTAATCACCACCACCACCCTCATTATCATCACCTGTCCTCTGCCACAGCCACATTTACAACTATCAAAAAGTATCACCTCAATTGTAATCATCACTTATGTGTGTGCCAAATGTTGAAAAATGTCATGTGGTCAAGCCATGCTAAAAGAGATTACCATGGGGTATATGGTACTTGAGTTTGTTGATGAGTTTTTCTACACAACAGACATACTTAGCACAAGGGGTGGTCTAGAATCATGACAGCCAGAAGTGATCCGATGAAATTGAAAGAGTTGTTTCTAGTGACAATGAAAAGCCTCTCACATATAAAAAGGAAATTATATGCTCCATGTATAAAAATTTTATGGATTGCAGCAGCGAAAGAAAAGGATGACTACTGTATACTGATACACGACTACTGTAGAGTAATGGATGTGTAGTGTCACAACACATAGGCTATCACTAGTGACCTGGCTAGACTTGTTGAGGTGTACAAGGAGTGTAGTGGCACGACGAGCAGCACGAGGTCCACCCTGGAGGCTCTTGTCTGGGGTAACACGCAACTCACCCTGCAGCACCTCCACCAAGTTCTTCACACGAGCCTCCAGTGCGCGCCTGGACACCCACACCATACCCAAGGTCAGAAACGAATAATGAAGGAAGGAATCTGGGTCTTAAGAGTAATGACAGCACTTCACTGTCATTTAATAATAATAATAAAAATAATAATAATAATAATAAAAAAAAAAGTATAACCATCCTAATCCAATTTTTTACATTAATGGGCTGGGGATCTCAATGGAGGTAGACATTAGAAAAGACAGGAAACATACAGCAGGCACAGTACAGTATCCAGTATCCCCACTCCTGCTGCTATACTGTCCTCATAGATAAAAGGCTTTGTATAACACAAACGTTCACTGCTTAGGTAACCTCATCTCTATGGTGGTACAAAGATATATATATATATATATATACAGTATATATATATATATAAAATCATCCGTCCATCATCCAAACCTATGTTGCCCCACAAGGAGAGTAAGATATATATATATATATATATATATATATATATACATACACACACACACATATATATATATCGTATATATATTTTATTCTTCCATTCCACACAATTTAGGTTATCAAATAAGTCTCTTTGACTCAGACTTCATTCTGTAAACCTTTATTTAGTCCTACGCTTGGCAGCCAAGTATTCCTCTTTGTTACCACCCTTCTTCCATTCCTGGAAAAGCCTTCTTTTGTTCTTAACTGCAGTTTCTACACTCTCATCCCACAACCAAGTTCCTTTATGTCTTGGTGGGCCTCTTGTCCATCCATATACTGAATCAGTAACTCTCAAGAGGTTGCTCTTGAGGGCTCTGTAGCCTCTTGTCCATCCACATACTGAATCAGTTACTCTCAAGAGGTTGCTCTTAAAGGCTCTGTACTGTTCATTAACACTTTTGTCAACATTTCTCTGTTAAGCCACCACTCTCATCTCCCTGTAGAAGGCATCCTTTACTGCTTGTTTTTTCAGCTTCCATATTTCCTCCTAGGTGCATAGGTGCTCTTTTTTGTTATCACCAGCTCTTTAAGCACCATGTCACATATCAATAACTTGTGTTGCTGCACACACTCCTTGCTCCATCACTAACTTCCTATCAGCCCTCTTGACCAGGAAATAGTCTACCTGGCTGCTATTTCCCCCAGACTCGCATGTACTCAACCTGCTCTCTCTCTCTTCCTAAAATGTGTGTTGCACAGTCATGTTCACGGCCTCTCCAAACTCAAGTATCCTTTCCTCTTCCTCGTTTCTTGTAGCATATGCACATCCTCCATGTATTCCTTCCTATCCTTGAGCTGCTTTACCTACATGACCATTTAAGTCCCCTCCCAAAACTACAATCTCATCATCCTCCATAACACTTACAACACGTTATAAGTCAGCCCAAAATCTATCTTTCTGCCTCATTCAAGCCCCCCTGTAGAGCATACGCTGACATAAATGCAACCATTTTCCCACCGAACAAATTGTTCACCACTATTATCCTATCACTTACTCTCATAACATACATCCACCATCCATCATCCAATCCTATGGTGCCCCATAAGGAGCATAGAAGCCCCGGGCTAGGCAAGTTGGTTCTGACATTTAAGATGAGAGTGACCAGCCTCACACATCCCTGAGTGGCATTATGTGAGCAATAAACCTCAACCACCCCTTGGATATGAACCTACACAGGTTCAATCCAACTGGAGTGCCTTAATTACCCACTAAACCACCAGGTGCCATAATCTAGTTATACGGTTACCACCCAGCATGGTAAATGGTTTCCTGGTGTACAGGAAATAATTTGGCTTGTCACTCAATATAAAGTCACCCATAGGCAGAAGGAAGAGGTATGAATGAAGGAAAGAAAGAGGGAGTGTAAAGTCACCCATAGGCAGAAAAAAAGAGGGAAGAATGAAGGAATGAAAGACTGAAGAGGACAGATGGAAGAGAGGAAAGGGCAGACACCCAAAGCAACACGACATCAAGTGAGTGGATGGTGAAAGTCCCCACCTACCACTATATTCCACCCATTTCTCCCCAACCAACACATCCACACCACCATATCAACCTCTCCTACCCTGCCAAAACAACTTATAATATCAATCCCTCCCAGCCATCTTTCTGACTGATCCACCCCTATACTGGACTTCTTGCACACATCCCAAATCCACCCACCTCCAAATCAATGTCTCAACTACATCCCCCGCTCTACCCCTCAAACTCCCCACATTCCATGACACCACTCTCATCCTCCTGGGTGATTTAGTGTCCTCAGGCTTGCTTTGAATTTCATTCTTTAACTTGGTCATAATCAGTAAAATAATGAAGGGGAGAGACATGCCATGGTTGTTCAATCTGTACATGGATGGGGTAATAAAAGAGGTACAAGGTAGGGTAGTGGATGTTGGAGTGGCCCTGGTGAGAGCGGATAGTGTTTTGAAACTCCCTGTACTGTTGTTTGCAGATGATACTGTGTTGTTGAGTGAAGACGAAGGGGAGCTGCAAGGCTTGGTGGATGAGTTTGGGAGAGTGTGTAAGAAACGGAATCTAAAGGTGAATGTAGGGAAGAGTAAAGTAATGGTCTTTGAGAGAGGTGAAGTCAGTGAATGTACAGCGAGGTTGGATGGTGAGGAATTGGAAAATGTGAGTATGTTTAAGTACTTGGGTAGTGTGATGAGTAAGGATGGAGGTTTGGAGGGTGAAGTGCTTGGGAGGGTACAGGAGGGAAGAAAGGTTGCTGGTTCTTTGAAAGCAGTGATAAGAAACAGGGAAGTGAGCATGGACATGAAAAAGTTACTACATGACAGTATTGTGATACCAATTCTAACGTATGGAAGTGAAGCTTGGACGTTGTTGGAAGAACACAAGTCAAGAGTGAGAGCAGTGGAAATGAGTTATTTAAGAGAAGCCTGTGGAGTCACATGGAGAGAGAGGCTGACAAATGAGGATATAAAGGAGCATTGTGGTGTGGATGTGGATGTGATAGGAAGCGTTATGAGGAACACACTGAGGTGGTTTGGCCATGTGGAGAGGATGGAGGGTGAAAGACTGACGAAGAGAGTGTAAGTGAGTGAGGTGGAGGGGGGAAGAGGGAGGGGGAGGCCGAGGATGAGATGGAGGGATGGGGTGGAGAGGTGTATGAGAGAGGGGGGTGTGAGTTGGGAGCAGGGCAGTGAAATGGCGGGGGACAGGGCGACTTGGAGGCGATTTGTTTGTGGCCACCCCAAACGGGATTGAGGCGTCTGGCAATAGATAGATAGACAGAGAGACATGCAACAGGCCTACCCACTGCACAGTCCCATGTCCAGGCAATGGATCTGGGAACCCTAACCCACCAGCCTTGACTAGTGGCTATAGTAGTGGCCTTGGGGCACCCTGCCACGACAGCTATAAGGACCCCCTACAAGCATGCCTTGGCACTGTAAATGCCCGGCCATTATACACCCACTAATAGGGCAGCCTCCTGGGGTGCTACCCCCAACTTCGGGCCCCTTTCTATTGGGCGAAAGTGGCAGCCTGGGAATTAATGCCTTGTACCCTTTAGCACAAGGTTGAGCCCCATCTCATCCTGGCCCCACTATCAGTGCTGGCAGAGCCCTCATCACGCTTCCCCTCAAAAAGTCTGCCACTAGACAGCAGGGGCAAAGTTTTCTGGCCGCAAGCCCTCACTGGTGTCAACCCCTGTGACGCAGTGGGGTACGTTGTGCGAAATATAAAGCACGTGGTGTAGTGTATGAGACAGAGGAAGTGTTTGGGAGAGTATGCTGGTCTACTCTTCAAGTCAGCGTCACACTGAAAAGGTCATCAATGGGGGATGGTTAGGTATCTAGTGAAACAGGAGCTCCAGCTCTCCCTATCACCAGCATTCCCATTCCCCTCGGGAGCACCACCCTGATCGACTGGTGCTACAGCCTCCTCCCTATATATACAGTACTCTGAACATATTTCTCTCAGTTATGATGTGAAACATGGAGATGCTAGTACAGTACTTCTCACCATTCCATGGGGTACTGATAAGGGATTTACTCTTTGAGATAAATTTTTCTATACTAACCTCATTTCACTGTAGGCTGGAGTTTTGGGAGCCTTACTAAAATAATCACGTCCATTGTCAATGAGTGTGACAGCTTCCTCAAAGTTCCTCTGAGCAATGGCCTGGTCCAGTTCTTCAGGCAACTCCAGCACCCACTCTGGTGGTCCCACCGATGCTGGCTCAACTTCCATGAATGGGTTGGAGCCACTTTCATCATCATCACCAAATGCTGTGGAAAATTTAAAACCAAACACTCCAATGGTATTTTATCTATTTATTCAGACTACCATGAAATTTTACTTGGCATACATACAGTGGAATGTATGGTACATGAAATCTATCACTATTATGATACTTTTTCTTATTTAATACATTCTGGCTACTTTCAACACATTTTAGCTTTAAGACTGGGATATAATCACTCAATTATCCAGACACTCCATAAAAAGACATTAGGCCTTGGCTCAATCAGATCTGTATTTAGATATATTTGTCTGTACCTGGACATAAAAATTCCAGGATTAGCGGCTGGCTGACCTACAAAGCATGAAAAAAGTCTGTTGGGTGGCTCACCAGCCTCTCCGTCCATGCAAGGGTAATAGACTGCAACCCACAAGCACAGCAAACAAGGCTGTCCGGCTCACTACTGAATGGTCCAAGTCCCCCAGCCACCTGGCTCACTTGGATGTTACCGGCCGCTCGTGGGGTACTGGACTGTAACCCACAGGCGGAGCCAAAATGGCTGTCCGGATTCCTACTGAATGGCCAAAGTCCCCCGGCCTCCAGATTACTTGGATGCTAATGGCTGCACACGAGTAATACAGACCTTAACCCACAAGCCAACTGAAAATGCCTGTCCAGCTCCTCGCTAAACGGTCGATGTACCATAGTCGGCCGAATCAATGGGAACGTACCGGCCTCGCACGAGTAACACAGAGCCTAACCCACCAGCAGAGCAAAAGCACTCGTCAGCCTCCTCACCAAATGGTCAAAGATCCCCAGCATCCCTCGCTTCCCCCCCCAACCCGTCCTTCCTCCATCCCTCCCCATGTTCACCACTGCCTGGCTTGTCTCCTTCCCTGTCCCTCAGTCCTCCCCCACCTGCCCACCATCCCTGCATTGCCACCAGTGAGTTTTTTAGTTTTTTGCAATTTATTTTAATACTACTGGTTATATTGAAGTTCTGAAAACACCATGGGAGAGCTCATGATATTTGGTATCTAGACATATGGTTAGCTCTTGCACAGTGCGGGGAAAATTTTGCGCTGGGATGTTGGAAAGTTATATGAAGGTATTTTTTACTCCCGAACAAGTTTATTCTCACTGCATTTCTGTACTTTTACTCATCAGTTTTGTGTGTTTTTATTATCTTATGGTATAAACACCAGCAAAGATGATGGTATACAATTTATACCATTATAACCAATTTCCGGAGGCATATTGCTATTGAACAAAATGTTTTTCTTTGTGCCACGGAAACTGCCATCACACTTGGTGTCCCAGAAACTTTTTGAATTCCCATGCCCATGAGAGTTAAAAATACAGACTGCAACTGTCATCTTCAGTGATTTTTTTGTGGACTTTTGTTGTTCATACATTGCTTTCATAGTGTCCAGCATTATATTGGATTTTCCCATGTGTTTTGATGCCTAAATACAGCTGAAAGACCAGAGAACACTACCAAAATTAAGAGGGGTACTGTGCATTATAGGTAGGATATCTGTGGACTTCTGTTATTTATGCATTGTTTTCTTAGTGTCTAGCATTACACTGGATATTCTCATGTGTGTTTTGATGTCTAAATACTGCTGAAAGACTGGAGATCAATGCCAATATTAGGAGGGGTACTGTGCATATTGGTAGTTATTTTTGTTGTTGTTGTTGTTGTTTATGCATTGTTTTCTTAGTGTTTAATATTATATTGCATATTTCCATGTGTGTTTTGATGTCTAAAAATAGCTGAAAGACTGCAAAACACTGCCAAATTAAGAGGAGAACTGTGCATATTAGTAGGGTTTTTGTGTTGTTTTGTTGTTTATGCATTGTTTTCTTAGTGTTCAGGATTATACTGCATATTCCAATATGTGTTTGGATGTCTAAAAACAGCCAAAAGACCACAGAACACTGCCAAAATTAGGAGGGGTACTGTACATATAGGTTGGGTACAGTAGAGGATATTGCTCCGTATCCAGATGTCGCCTGTATCCGGATATGCCTTTGGCTCTTTTATGTTGGATAATTGAGGGATTACTGTATAAAATACAGAACTTCACTACAACGATACATTTAAATTTTCAAAAGGGACAAATTTTTGCTTTTTTCACTACTTCTTGCTGTTGCTGTTCTTATCTATGCTCATTACCATGACATCACACCAACATTTCTGGGCTTTTAAATTTCCATAGCTGTCAAATAACCATAAATTAAATCTACCTATCTAACTCGATGTAGTGATACTCTCGGTTGTCTGCCCTCTCCTCTCCTCCATCCATCCTTCCATCCTCTTCTGTCTTTCTTTCCTTCATTCTTTCCTCGTCCTTCTGCCTATGGGTGACTTTACACTCCCTGTTGTCTTTCTTTCCTTCTTGCTTTCCTCTTCCTTCTGCCTGTGGGTGACTCTACACTGAGTGACAAGCTAAATGGTTTCTTGTACACCAGGAAACCATTTACTATGCTGGGTGGTAACCATATAACCAAATATTGGTGCCTGGTGGTTTAGTGAGTGATTACGGCACTCCAATTGGACTGAGCCACTGAAGGTTTATATCCAAGGGGTGGAAGGGGTTTACTGCTCACGTAATGCCACTCAGGGATGAATGAGGCTGGTCACTTCCATCTTAAATGTCAGGACCAACTTGCCTATCCGCGGGCTCCTACGCTCCTCATGGCGCAATGTAGGACTGGATGATGAATGGATGGATATCTATCTATCATCCATCACTGTAACCAACAGACATGTTCACCATTTGAGAGCGATTCTGCCATGACATACAGTATGTAATTAATGGCTAATCGGCGATTATGCTAAATTTACATACTTTTTACATAACTCATAAAAAATGTGAAACTTCCATCACAAAACACATATAAATGGGAAATGTTTACTGTTTCTTAACAGACTTATTTGCAAATGAAACTACTCAAATAATCAGTGTACATCCTGTACTAATAGGGGTATTAAGGTCAGTCTCCTACCTTTAAATGCTCTGGATATGGTATCCCAGCCTTGTGCTACTACACCTCAATGAGGTATTATGGGGACCAGGTGGTACCATTTTCTTCCCCCTACTAGATGATATGTAATTATATTTTATGACCTAAGGCTCAGCAAAAGACTCACTTCTTAAATACTACTCCACAAAGGAATTTAACATACATAAAGACAAAAACTCACGATTATTGCTGTCAAGAGAGTCTTCCTTTGTGAGGGATGGGCGGTGTTCCTTTTGCTGCTGCTGCTGTTGTTGCTGATCTGCACTTACTTTGGCAGCTTTGGTCCTCTCTATCTCATCCAACCAATCTTGCTGCAGGCACAGATGGTTCTTATTAAACAGGCAGCCCTCACTTTAAGTCCAGGATATGTTCCTCAATATCTCAAAGTTTTTCCATACAACTGTGGGACATAGGTGACATCATCATTATCATCATCATCCGGACCTCCTTTCCCACCCTAGGGCAGGGTGAGACCAAGTAAATTTTTATGCATTACACCTCTGACTTTACTAACTATCCTGTCTATTTATAGTTAGATGCCTTAATCCCACGAGGGGTGAAAACAAACAAACCGTTTCAATGTCACCCTGTCCTCTGCCATTTGGCTGCCCTCCTTCCAACTCACACTCCCTCTCCCATATAACTCTCCAATTCAACCTTCCATCTCATCCTCAGTCTCCATACCCTCTTCTCCTCTACCCCACTCACATACGCTCATCTAGTCAATTTCTCATACTCCATCCTCTCCCTGTGGCCAAATCATCTCAGAGTACTTCTCTCAATGTTTTCAAACACATCCACATCAACAGTGCAACAATCCACCACCTCCTCATTTATTTGTCTGTCTCTCCATGTAATTCCACATGTTCCCCTCAAATAACTTAATTCCACTGCTTTCACTTGTGACTTGTGTCTTCCACCAGGGTCCACGCTTCACTTTCATGTATTGAAGCCAGGGTTGGTGATTTTTCTGTTTTTTTTTTAACAGAGTCAAAAAATAAAAAAATCAATTTGAATTTATTCAATTTATTTGATTTTATTTATTTATTTGATTTTCTGTTTATTATATAGCTAATACGTCATATGCAGTATACTGAATACCGTTAACTTCATGTCCTGTCTATCCACTGATGGTTCAGGCTGAAAGCCACTGCCCAGAATCCAGATACATACCTGTTTAAGTTCTGTCTGTACACTGCTGGTTAAGGCTGAGTTGCCAGTGGTAATCAAGACAGCATATTTCAAAGCTGATTACTGTATATTACCACACAAAAAAATCTTAAGATGATATGATTATGACATGGCCTTAAGTGACCAAGCACAGCCTACCTAGTCTTATGGATTTGGTTTTTATGGCTCATTATTGCAGATGTATCAATAATTTCAACACTTAGTTACATAAATGTAAAAATATTTTTTTCTGTCATACAATGTTGCAATTTCTAATGGCACCATTCTCCAAAATCTGCTGACTTAATGCTTAAGTATCTGAGTAAATGAAAGCCAATACAAAGTTATACACAACTTTTATAAACCTTCGGATTTTATTTTTGCTAACTTTTAGGAAATCAAAAAAAATAAAAATTATATAAAAAAACAAGATTTATTATAAAGTGAAAAAATCAAAGATTTAATCACGATTAAATCAATTTGATTTAATCAATGCCAAACCTGATTGAAGTAGGGATCACAATATCATCAGGCAGTGACTTTTTTACTTCCACACTCACTGCCCTATTCCTAATCAATGCTTTCAGTGAATATAAAAAATTAACATAAAAAAGATGACTTACCATTAGGATTTACTCTACACAATGTCCCTGGTTATGGCATGTCTATAAACTTAGAGTAAGTCTCCAATGTAGAGTAATGTGAACTACTGCCCTATTATTTATTACATTCGAAAGAGAAATGGCAAACCCTTGTCTTGTGCTCCCCTATGCTGTATACACTTTGTCCACAAAGATCTCTCAAAACTTTGAGGATTGCTGTCCCATTCACAATTCAGCTTTTAACCCCTTCACAGTGACATATTGCATGTTTTATTAGCCCATTAGAAGTGATTAAAAAAAAAATGTGACAGAGATTAACTACTATAAAGAATTGTTCATCCTATAAAATGGTTAGGATCTTTATAAATACAGTACCTAGTCCATGAGCCCCCAACTCAGTGCTTCATCCTCTCAACCAACACCACACCCACTTGCCATTCTTATGTCCATTTGAATAGCCCATTTAGATTGGGGATGTCTTTTTCACTTAAATTTTGCCATCTTCTGGCAACCTGATTAGGCTTAAGATAAGCTTTTTCAATCTGGACAGGTTATATACAGCCTTAACCTCTCAAAATATGAGGCCTTTCTTAGGCTGGAATAAACTAAACAGGATGCCATACAAATCATATGAAAACCAGTTCAATCTGAAGACATATTTTCCATTCCAATGTTACAATCATTAGACAAGGTTGTTCAATAACTTTTATTCAGCTCTTGTATGGAAGAAGTTATATAAACTGTAACTAAACCCTCCAGTTCAATAATCCTTACTCAGCTAAGTAAAATTATCTAGAGCAGCAAAAAATAAAACATGCAATATGTCACTGTGAAGGGGTTAAAAGCTGAATTGTGAATGGGACAGCATTCCTCAAAGTTTTGAGAGATCTTTGTGGACAAAATGTATACAGCATAGGGGAGCACAAGACAAGGGTTTGCCATTTCTCTTTCGAATGACTGCCCATGACTATATCTGTCAAATATATATGAAGTGCATCTAAAAAACTCATAACAACCATTAAAATAAAAAATTGTTTGGCTTCTAGTGGAACTAGGGTTCAGGAATCTTCAATGATGTATGAATGATTGTGTGACCCATCCAAATATGCATGGTACAATAATGATGATGTAGGATCCTAAAAGCAGTTAATTAGCCTGCACTTCACAGGATATACTGTACTGCAGTTCTATCTATCTAACTATCTATTTCCAGATGCCTTAATCTTGTAAGGGGTGGCCACAAACAAATCACCTCTATGTTGCCCTGTCCACTGCCATTTCACAACCCAGCCCCCAGCTCACACCCCCCTCTCTCATATACCTCTCCACTCCATCCCTCCATCTCATCATTGGCCTCCCCCTCCCCCCCCTTCCACCTCACTCACATACATTCTCTTCGCCAGTCTCTCGCCTTCATCCTCTCCACATGGCCAGACCACCTCAATGTGTTTCTTCCAACGCTTCCTATCATATCCACATCCACATCACAATGCTCCTTCACTTCCTCATTTGTCAGTCTGTCTCTCCATGTGACTCCACAGCCTCCTCTCAAATGACTAATTTCCACTGCTCTCACTCCTGACTTGTGTCCCTTCAACAAGGTCCAAGATTCACTTCCATGTTACATTTGGTATCACAATACTGTTATGCTGTAACTTTTTCACTTCCTTGCTCCCTTCCCTGTTTCTTATTACTGCTTTCAAAGAACCAGCAATCTTTCTTCCTTTTTGTACCCTTTCAAGCACTTCACCCTCTAAACTTCCATCCTTACCCATCTCACTACCCAAGTACTTAAACGTACTCACATTTTCCATTTCCTCCTCATCCAACCTCACTGTATATTCAGTGACTCCATTTCTCTCGAAGACCATAACTTTGCTCTTCCCTACATTCACCTTTAGATTCCATTTCTTACACACTCTCCCAAACTCACTGACCAAACCTTGTAGTTCCCCTTCATCTTCACTTACCAACACAGTATCATCTGCAGACAACAGTACTGTACAGGGAGTTTCCAAACGCTGCCCTCATTAGCGCCGCTCCAACATCCACTGCCTTACCTTGTATCTCTTTTATATCCCCATCCATAAACAGATTGAACAACCACGGAGACATGACACATCCCTGTTTCAAACCAACTCTCAAACAGAAAAATTCAATCAGTGCACTGTCCACACGCACTGCAGCCTTGGCACACTCATATGTACTCTTCACGACATTCAAGAACTTCCCATTTACTCCATATACAGGTATTCTTAATACTTTCCACAATCCTTGTCTATCCACCCTGTCACTGTCTTTCTCTATATCCATGAAGGCCGCATACAACTTCTTTCCCTTCTCTAGAAACTTTTCCACTGAAGACCTGAGAATGAATGTCTGATCTACATAACCTCTTCCCTTCCTACAACATCCCTGTTCTTTTCCAACTAATTCCTCTGTTATTTCCCTAACTTTGTCAATATATGCTGCACTTAACTTTATGAATAATCATAATACACCAAAGATTTGCCTTTCCCTTCCTAAACTTAACCTCCTTCATTACAATGATGTATTCAATTAGTTTATTCATGCCATCATCAAACAGTTTTTATTTATTAGAACTGAAGGGATTCATGAAGGAGATACCTAAAACCCTCCAATTCAAATGTGTCTCCTAACTATGTTCTATAAAACATAAATGATGTTCTCATTGTTTTTTTTTTGCTTAATGTAAGGAGAAACCAAAGGCCAGTAGCCTCCAAGATTGTTCCCTCCAAGAAAAAATAAAAACAAGATTACAGAGTGCCAAATTCAAGATTCATTCATTTTGAGATGCATGAATACACTGCATTTGAAAGACTGGAGATCATGGGCAGTAAGAAATACAGACAGAGGGAAACAGTTCCAAGGTTGACCTGTTGCCTACGTGAAGGCCTGGGAGTAGCGGTTAAATCTTGCATTGGAGGGTTGGACAGAAAAAAGATGAGTTTGTTGCTAGATGGGTGCTGCACCTGCCGTAACATTGGAGAGATGCAAGCAAACAGTTCACAGGAGCAGTGACCATTGAAGTAATACATAAAAAGGGATAAAGATGTAACAGTGCGGCGAAGAGACAGAAGTTGAAGGGAGCCAGTATGAGGAGGAGAGTTAATGAGACAAAAAGCCTCTGACTCCATCCTGTCGAAAAGAGCTGCAGCTATGTGTTGAGGGGAGCCTCCCCACATATGAGAGTTGTACTCTACACAGGGGCAAATAAAACCTGTGTATAAAGTCAACAACTGTGCAGGGGTAAAGGTGGCATGGAGTCAGCTTAGCAAACCTAATCTCTTGGAAGAAGATTTTATAAGAGAAGTAATATGATCTTTCCAGGACAAATCCCACAAGAATAAAACCCCAAGTATGTTTAAAGATGATGCAGGATTGAGTAGGATATTGTTAAAAATTAGAGGATACTCCTATGGAAGATTTTGTCGGTTTCAAAGGTGTAAGAACCGAGTTTTTTGTGCATTAAAAACAACGATAATATTACCCCAATCACAGATAAGCGCCAAGTCAGTGCCATTGTCTCATCCCTTGTTTGTTGCTATATAACTGCTAAGATGGATGCTGTTGGAAGCAAATGGAAAGGTGAAGGGTGGAGTCATCAGCATATGAGTGGATAGGGTTAGATGTACAGTGTAGAAGGTCACTGATGAATAAAGGGAAGAGAGCTAATGATAGGACACACTGATAAATAAAGGGAAGACAGCTGATGATAGGAAAGAGTCCTGAGGAACACCACAAATGATAGCTCTAGTAGAAGAACAGTGGCCATCTACAACAGCAGCTATAGAATGACCAGAAAGGAAGCTAGAGATGAAGGTGTAGACATAAGAACAGAAACCGTAAGAGGGCAGTATGGATATTAAAGATTTATACCAGACTCTATCAAAAGCCTTCGTGATGTCAAGTGCAATGGCAAAGCTTTCACCAATGCCCCAAAAGGAGGATGACCAGGAGTCTAAATGGTAGGTGAAATCTCCAGAGGAGTGTCCCTGGCGGAACCCATACTGACAATCTGAAAGAGGACTGTGATAGGAAAGGTGCTTTAAAATGTTTTTGTTATGAATATACTGGTAAGAATAGACTCAAAAACTTTTGAAATACAAGATGTTAAAGTAATAGGGCGAAGGTTAGAGGGCTGGGAATGGTCACCCTTCTCTGGAACAGGCTGAATGAGAGCAAATTTCTAGCAAGAAGGAAAGGTACAAGTTGATAGACAAAGGCAAAAGAGTTTACCTGGGCAGGGTGTAAGCACACAAACACAGTTCTTGAGGACAACAGGAGGGACCCAAACAGGCCAGCATGCCTTATTAGTATTGATGCCAGTGATGGCAGAAAATACATCAACTGAAACAATTTTATTGTCAGCTATGAGGAAGTCAGAGGGGGGAAAAAGATGGAGGGACACCACTGGAATCATCTAAGGTGGAAATGAAGAGAAAGTCTGGTTTAAGAGTTCTGCTTTATCAGTAGAAGAAATTGTTACAAAGCCATCATTGTGGAAATGAAGAGGGCAGGATAATGAGGTAAAGTTGTTAGAAGGGCTTTTGGCAAGGTGCCAGAAGGAGCTGGAAGAATCTGAGTTGGAAAGTTCAGAGTATTTAGTACGAATGAAATTACTTTTAGCTGAGTGAAGAACAGACTTAGCAAGATTCGTGACGGAAACATAAAAAAGATGAGATTCTGGGGTGGGCTGGCTCCAGTACATATTGTAGGCCATCTCCTCGTTGTGGACAGTATTAGAACAAGCGTGATTAGACCAAGATTTTTTTTGCATTAGTCACAGGATATGAAAATGGAATGTATGCTTCCATGCCCAAGAGAATAACCTCTGTAATGCACAGGGCATACTCAGATGGCTCTTGGCCATGGAAGCAGTAATCATTCCAGGGATAATCAAAGAAGTATTGTCTCAGGGCCACCCAATCAGCAGCTCCAAAGTGTCACAACTGACGTTTTTTTTGGAAGGTCCACAGGCCGTACTGGTGCAACAGGACAGGTTAAGGTGATAAAGTTGTGAACAGAGGAGCCCAATGGAGAGAAAAGATTGACAGCGTAAGCAGCAGAATTAGGGGTAAGGATGAGATCAGGCATGTTGGAACTCTCTCCAAGGCAGTCAGGGATACGAGTAGGGTGTTGTACTACAAGCTGCTCTAGGTCATTAAGGAGAGAAAAGATGTCAGCTTGTTCGCCAGGTGGATCAATGAAACAAGAGGAGAGCCAAAGGTGGTGGTGAACACTAAAATCTCCTACAATGGAGATTTCAGAGAAACCGATAGGAAGTGTTCCATCTTAGAAGTAAGATAGTTGAAGAATTTTTTGTAGTCAGTAGAATTAGGGGATAGGTAAACAGCACTGATATATTTAGTCAGAGAATGACAGGATAGCCAAAACCAGAGAGTAGAGAATTCAGAAGAGTCAAGTTCAGGAATACAAGAGCAAGATATGTCATTGCGTACATACTGTATACACAACAGCCACCTTTGGCTTTAAAATAAGCAAAGAGAAAGTAGGAGGACAGAGAGAAGGGTTTGCTTTCAGTTGCCTTTGACAGCTCAGTCAGTGAGGAACAGAGGGTGAAGTTTAGAGGAAGAGAGGCGGTGTTAAACAGAGAGAAAGTTTGAAGAAAGGCCACGAGTGTTGCAGAAGTGAAGAAGTGAGTTAGACAGTGGTTCCAGACATCTCTTTTGGTCGTTACCAGGAGAAGGGTGGATGGTGGGGCTTTGATCTCCACCTCCCCAGGGACTCCAAGGCTTGGTGAATTGATGCCATTTTTGCAAAATTTTGAATAGGAAGTGTAGTGTGTAATGTGCATGCATTTTAGTATTGACAATTAGACGAACTTGTATTGAAGAGCATGCTGGCCTACTCTCTGTTACCGAAATAACGAAAACATCTAGCAAAGGGGGATGGTCAGGAGCTAGTCCTGAGGACTGATGAAATGGGAGCTCCAGCTCTCCCTGTCACTATCTTTCCATCCACCTTGGGATTACTGCCCTCTCGACTGGTGTTACAGTCTACTCCCTGTTAATACAACCATCGGTCTCACATTTACCTTGGATTTGGGGTTGGGTGCCATGAAGACTCTGGTGTCTGGGAAGATGAGGAGCTTGAAGGCATTCTTGGTGTTGCCACGGTCCTTGATATTGACAGGCAGCACCTGGTCCAATGGGTACAGTACCTCAAATTTATACCGCACTGGGCCACGTCTGACACAACACAGAGGGACATGGTAACTTCTCCCGAACTCACAAATTATCAACATGGAACATATGAGCCCATATTCTTGTCAGAAATAATGGATCCCTAGCACGTTTTCCTTACTGGCTTTTTTATAATCTGGTATGTAAATGTTCAGTATTCTTGTACAGTATATTATTTTTGCAATGAATGTTGAAATACAAATACATACTAGAGAATAATAAGCTGCAATATGTAAATCATATTGCTAAGGAAGAAGTGCAAGAAAGCCTCCTAAACTGACAAGAGAATGGTCTATGATGACTGAATTAAGAAAAAACGCTAAACACATCATTACCATCTATTCCTACTTAGTATTAATCTCTCTTCTCACAGCTCCCTACTTTACAACATTCTCACACCTAACCGGTCCCCCTTGTTCTTGGTCTCTCCCTTTTCTCCCATCCACCTCACTTCATACAGTCTACTGGTCAATTTTCTCTCCGTTCACTCCAAGGAATCATTCCACATGGCCATGGTCAAGTGGTTGGTGGTGACGACCATCATCTACTCACTTGATTTAGTGCTGTTTACTCCTTCCTTCACATCTATCATTTTTTTTTGTGTCTGTCCTCCTCTCTTCCTAGTTCTCCTATCCTTCCTCTTACTTTTTATTCTTCTTCTTTCCACTTCAGGTGGATCTAAACTAAGTGACATGCCTAATGGTTTCCTGTAACCCAGGAAACCATTTACAATGTTAAATGGAAACCATATACAGTGCTCTCGCACAGTGAACGAGTTTATGGGCAGCAGACGAGCTTGTTCAAAGTGAATTCAATCACTCTTAACAACATATTTTATGGAAAAAATAGTTTATGGGCAGCACTGCTCCCCTGAAGTCCACTTTTTGAGCCACAGAGATGTTCTAAAGGGCACATTTCAAACACATACAGTTCAGATATATAAAATACAATGGTTATTTACCTTAAATGAAGCAGATGGCAGCCCTGACTGCCTTGAATACAGGTGGTTCTGAGGCAGGGAGATATACTTAGTTTGTCCTCGTCACATCATCCTCCAATCCCTCATTCCCATCACCAGTATCGCCCTCATCACTTGACTGAACCTCATTTACCTCTCACATAACCTCTCCCATAAAACCTTCAAAGTCCAAAGATGACACCACTGACATCACATCATCATTGTCTTCCCCAGGAAATGTAGCAGACGATGTAGAGGCAACTGGTTCCTGTTGTTCTTGAGTTTGGTAGTAGTGTGTGATGAGTGTTTGTTTTCTTCTGTTGACATCCATATTGTGCCTTTCAATGTAATGACGAAAAGTGGTTTCTACTCCACTAAGCACTTCCTGTGTCCTAAGGTAGCTGGTTTCAATTGCCTTGACTTCTCTCTGAACATACACTGTTGCTAGAATTTATCTGATCTCAGGCAAACAGACATAGGCAAATCTTCATCCTCCATTGGATTCTGCTCAAAAGGTTGCTCAGATTTTGCATCTTATGCAGCGTCTACTGGGGGGAAGGGGGTCGTTCAATACGGGAGAGGGCAGTAATGGCCTACTCTTTCCCCTGATTTCGTTCACTCGGGGTTCAACTCGTTCATTAAGGTTTTGTGGACCTGATTACCCCCTGCTTGTTCACTAGGCGAATCGTTTACTCTGAACACGTTAACTGTGTGAGGGCACTGTAACTATATGATGGGGTAATGTGGAACCTACTATGGTGCCCCTGTAACTGGGTGGACACACTAATGCAACATCCATCCAGGAACCAAACCTCCGAACTTTTCCCTGTGCCTCACTCTGGCGAGGTACAGTTTGCTACATGGGAACATCAGTTCACTGCATGGGACAATCCTGTAGGGGCCATTGCTTATCTGAGGTTGATGGGAATGCCCAGCCAGACAGACCGGGGTTACTCAACAACAGCTCCATATGGCCAAATATATTTCATAAGGTTGTATTATTTCTACTCCAATGGGTAATTTTATTCATATGAATGAAGTCATTTACCCCTGTGAGTATAGTTTTATTCAGATGAGTGATGTCATCAACAATCAAAAGGGTTCAAGGTTAAGAAAGGATTCAGGTGCAACAACAAGAATATTATCTGCATATCAAGACCTCCCGTAGCTCCACTTGCCTTATTATGACAGTTGGCAGTAAGTGATCTGTAATCAGTCAGTTCTTAATTTCAAAGATGTATGTTCTAAAATATCACACTTACTTTTACACAACTGGTATTGTATTTTGAGGAAAAGTGTTAAATCCACTTTAAAGGTAAGAATGGAACTTTAATATCATAGGCAATTATCTGTGATTTATTGTAAACTTCCATGACAATGACTTTTTTTTTAATATCATCCTTGCTACCATGACAATTTTATTTCGCTTGGGGAAAATTTTAGTAGGGAAAAGGTTACTGAAGGGTATATGTAACCCCTCCAGTACAAGAAGTTTCTCCAAGGGTGAAAACAATAACCTGAATGCAGCAAGAATGAAATTAAAAATACTGTATACTATTAGGTTGTAGGGTTAGCACAAAATGAATGTCAGAAAATGTATTGTACAATGATGACTGACTTGTACTCTTGTCATTTATGAAGGCTCCTGAACACCTCTTCCTTAGTTTATTTCTGCATAAGGAACATTAATGCTGCCATTATCTAGACTTCTCTTTCCATCTAAGGATACTGTTTATGTCTATGCTGATATTAAAAGGATATAAAGTGCATTGAAGATAATATTAAGGTGAAATATTCAAGATAAAATACTAAGAACGAGGTGCTAGAAAGTCACCTATGCTAATGAGAATACAGGACTAAGTGTAGCCAACCTGTCACTAAGCCAGGATGCAATCATAAGGGAGTCGTTGAGGAGGTAGGCGTGGATGCGCTGAGTGGCAGAATAGTCGTCTTGGCTCAGCTCTACCAGGTCACCATCAAATAGCAGCTGTCGATCCTCAACCTCCATCACGTGCTGATGTACAAGTGCTAGTGTCATTGCCACCATCATCATCACCATCACCATTATAATCATCAAACAGTCTGCATGTCATTCAATAGTAGGACAAAGGTCTCATAAAACATATGACTCTCTGAATTACTTCTTATTACAGTAAAACCTCACTAGAACGGACTAATTGGGGCCCAAGCCATTCCGAAAAAAGCGAAACTCCGATAAAGGTGACAGGTGGACTTCCCCCTGCACAGATATTTTCATACATGAAAAGCATCATGGCCACCATCCTGCTTCACTCCACCAGTTCCTTCTAACTCAGGGCAATATCCCATTTGCCTCTTAACTTCTCTCAAATTCCACTATAAATAGTGGTAGGTGGGGGCGCTCAGCATCCACTCACTCGATGTATTGCTGCTCTCGAGTGTCTGCCCTTTCCTCTCTTCCATACTTCTTTCCTTCCATCCTCTTCTGTCTTTCTGTCCTTCATTCTTTCCTTGTCCTTCTGCCTATGGGTGACTTTACACCCCCTCTTCTGTCTTTCTTTCCTTCATTCTTTCCTTTTCCTTCTTCCTGTGGGTGACTCTACACTAAGTGACAAGCCAAATGTTTTCCTGTACACCAGGAAACCATTTACTATGCTGGGTGGTAACCATATAACCAAATTTTGGCACCTGGTGGTTTATTGGGTAATTATTGCGCTCCAGTCGGATTGAGCCGGTGAAGGTTTATATCCAAGGGGTGGTTGGGGTTGATTGCATGTAATGCCACTCAGGGATGAGTGAGGCTGGTCACTCTCATCTTAAATGCTGAGACCAACTGCCTAGCACCAGGCTCCTAAGCTCCTCTTGGGGCGATGATGGATGGATGGATGAATAATTTATTGCATAACACAGTACAGTATAATTTCAGGATAGTTTAAACTCAATAAAGGCCACATGTAACACACACAAGAAGATACTGTCTATCTATCTATTGCCAGATGCCTCAATCCCGTTTGGGGTGGCCACAAACAAATCGCCTCCAAGTCGCCCTGTCCTCCGCCATTTCACTGCCCTGCTCCCAACTCACACCCCCCTCTCTCATATACCTCTCCACCCCATCCCTCCATCTCATCCTCGGCCTCCCCCTCCCTCTTCCCCCCTCCACCTCACTCACATACACTCTCTTCGTCAGTCTTTCGCCCTCCATATATACTGCCATACATGAAAAGCATCATGGCCACCATCCTGCTTCACCTCACCAGTTCCTTCTAACACATGGCAACATCTCATTTGCATCTTAGCTTTTCTCAAATGCCACTATATATAATTTACTGCATAACAGTAAAGTTTAAGCAAGGTTTGGACACAATAAAACTCATATGCAATAAAAAATATATATATTTTCTTATGTAACCATTCTGACTCATTTGGCTCACACTACTCCCACCCACCCCACCTTGCCGAGTGTATCATCATTCAGCACATGTTGAAGGACCCTTCAGAGCAAATCCTTCAAAATTGTTACCTCTTATCTTTAGGGTCATTGTCAAGGAAGAGTGAATCATCCTCCTGATTGTATTCACTGGCAGGAGCTGAAAAATGAACGGGAACTTGAGGGGTAGCTTGTACCTTGCGTGCCATGTGGTGTACCTAATTTTAAGCACTTTTCAAATACAGTAGTGTACACTTTATCTCTTATCTATCTATCTATAGCCAAAGCCCTAATTCCGCAAAGGGTGGCCGCAGACAAAACACCTCCATGTCACTCTGTCACCCACCATTTAACTGCCCTCCCCCCAACTCATTCCCCCCTCCCACATATACCTCTCAACTCCATCCTTCCACATCCTCGGTATCCCCCTCCCTCTCCCTCCCTCCACTTCACCTACATACACCCTCTTAGTCAGTCTTTCATTCTCCACTTACACATGGAGAGTACATTTTATACACATTAATTATGATCTTACAAACTAAAGATGTTCACTTTGTCTCTATACTTCCCTTATCATTTGTTGCCCTTGAGCAGTATATCTGAGACTTTCGGGGACATGATGAGGGGCAGACTGAGGCAGAGCACTGATGCCGCCAGCCCATCACCAATGGACGCGCGAACACACAAACCAATTGGACAATATGGCCACCTAGGCCTGAGGTTAGGCAGTCTGGACTGCTGCTAGCTTTTTCAGAGTTTTCCCGATACATTAGAAATTATTCCAGTCGGCTCCTCGACTCCGAAAAAAGCAAATTCTGGTCTACAGAAGTCCGTTGTAGTAAGGTCAGACTGTACTCATTCTCTAAGAAATATTTCATTTTCAATGCTTGAAACCTTCATTAATCTTTTCATGAACAGAAATTCTTCCTAAGATTAATAAAACCGTCTGGAGGCACCAAGAATTAAAAGTAAATAAAAACAGTAAGCCCTCAATATACCAAATCCTCTTTTAGTGAATTTTGGTTTTAATGATCACCTTGAGCTGGCCAAACATTGCATTCATTTAAAGAATTTTCAATAAAAGAATGGACAACAAGGAAACACCGACCAGCATGGCATCCCTACACATACACACTCGCACGCATGCATGCACGCATGGATGCACACACACACACACACACACACCGCTCGCTGGTGCAGTGGTAACGTTCCCGCTTGCCAACTGGTGGACGGGAGTTCGCGCCTCGCTCAGGTTGCGAAAAGTTTCATTGACAAAGTGCATGGTTACTGCCCCCCTTGAGCAAGGGGACGGGTGTGTGCGTGTGTGAAGGTCACAGCCTTGCCCTTAGATCGGACTATATGAGCTCTCAGCTCCCTTCCGGGAGGGTAAAAGCTGACCATCACGACCATCAAGTGATCCTGACCGACCCGGTGAATTACACACACACACACACACACACACACATGCACACACACACACACACACACACACACACACACACACACACACACACACACAGTGCAATTACTATCTGAAAGGTAAGAATAAACACATAAGTTAACAAACAGCATTTACTGAGAAAAAGAGCCATTTGGACCTTGCTGTATATTATTGTGTATGACACTCTATATAGTATTTAGCGCTTTCTTTGGTAAAAACCACGATGCCTGGGAAATTACCAAACAGCACAGTGTTTGGCTTTTACGACAAGGGTCTGGTGCCAGTAAGTTCGTTATATCGAAGGCTTACTGTAACTGGACAGAGGGGGTTAAGAACTAATAGTGAGAGTCTCAGCTTGGACATGGACTCTGTGTATCTCTGACTAATTGTACTGCCTGAAAGTGATGACTGTGTGGCTAGTTACCAAGATAGTCACCGTAAGACACTCTTATATCATTACCTCCAGAAGTTACCCATTCACAACTAAATTCACATTCTAATGTATTCATACATCTATCATCCAATCCTACGTTGCCCCATGAGGAGTGTAGGAGCCCAGGGCTGGGCAAGTTGGTCTTGACATTTAAGATGAGAGTGACCAGCCCTGAGTGGCATTACGTGAGCAATAAACCCCAACCACCCCTTGGATATAAACGTTCACCGGCTCAATCCAACTGAAGTGCTGTCATTGCCCACTAAACAGTCAGATGCCAAAATTTGGTTATATGGTTATCACCCAGCATAGTAAATGGTTTCCTGGTGTACAGGAAACCATTTGGCTTGTCACTCAGTGTAGAGTCACCCATAGACAGAAGGACAAGGAAAGAATGAAGGAAAGAAAGAAAGAAGACGATGGAACGAAAGAAAGATGGAAGAAAGGAAGGGGCAGACACCCAAGAATAGAACTACATCGAGTGAGTGGATGGTGAGCACCCCCACTTACTGTACCATTAAGTACAGTAGTTTATGGAAAAACTACTGCACATGTCCAAACATGCTGATCTACATTTACACATTACTGAGTAACTACAGCAGTATAATTCTCCAGCTCAAACATACATAATGAACTCTGTGTACTTCCATCCATCTGTCATCATTAACTTAATTATCATCACAATCATCATCAACCAACTCCTCACTAAACATAAATGGAGTGAATATGATTAAAAAACCAGACTTGGAAAAACATAAAGGCATAACTATCAACATAATCCCTAAATAAATGAGTTACACATCCATTCACTTACTGTTCATGCCTTTGTAATATTCCATAATCTGTCAAGGCTTGCTTATATGGGTTTTGAAGAAATTCTACTGTATCCTAAAGTTTCTTCATACTCAATACTGGAGCTACTGTAACTTGCCTTGTTAAAAAGACACTAGACCTACAACATAGTACCTTAAACTTACACAATACTATACAGCACTTAAACCTTTCATTACAAGGGATCATCTAGCAACAGCAAGAACAAATTTTAGAGATGTCATCAGACTGAAAAGGAAACTGGAGATATTTCCAACCCCTACACAACAATGGTCTCTCCCAAGCTAAAAAAAACTGCTTGGCAATAGAAAGAATACAAGTACAATAGCAGATATCCTTGCACTGAAATATTAAAGCTGTGAAAAGCAAACCAGTCTACAGCTTCAACATGAATAAACAAAATACCTGAATTACACTTTTCTGCGTGCAATGAGGAAGAAAAAGATGCAAATATAACACTGTGCAAACAAGCAAGAGGGAAATAGTGAAATAACAATATCCTGGGTAGTCATCTAAATGTAATTTATATTTATTAACAATAACTATAAGGAATGATCAAGGTGAACAATACTGGTAACTGAAGATTTTTTTTTTTAAGCAATATGTACAAATGATACTGTAACTGATATTCCAGTTTTCAAAAACTGTAATTTCTAACATACCCGTAACAAAAAAAGGGACTTCATATTAAAAATACAGGCATCACACTTGAGTAATACTTCTGCTTTAAGTCATTCATGAATAAGCCACAAGTGCATCACATAAACATATCTCACACACAGAAGTGATAGTAATTTGGCACCACACACATAAGACATTAAGTGAGGAAGTTAGTGCATGTAGGAAAGATTGTAAGGAGACTGAGTGACAACGAAAGAGTTTGAAAGTGAGGTGCAGCACTGTACTTCCTCATTATAAACTTCCATTTTATCATAGTTATTTGTTCTTAAGTCCCACAAAATTTGCCTTTTAAAGTTCCATTGCTATATATAGGTTTTTGCCAAGTCTGCCTAATTTACAGCATCAAATGTATGGGTAAGGCTGTAATATTTTGGAACATGTAACTAATTTACAATAAGGACTTCCAGCTGCAACATTGATGAACTGAACAATTAAAATATGACAGAGTTTTACATGAGTTGAAGAGTAGTTGGGTGAGCACAAAAGAGAGTCAGCACGAGATCCAAAACCAGAAAGTATCCATCCATCCATCCATCATCTAATCCTACGTTGCCCCATGAAGAGCGTAGGAAGCCGGGGATAGGAAAGTTGGTCCTGACATTGAAGATGAGAGTGACCAGCCTCACTCATCCCTGAGTGGCATTACGTGAGCAATAAACCCCAACCATCCCTTGGATATAAACCTTCACTGGCTCAATCTGATAGGAGCACCTTTATTACCCACTAAACCACCAGGAGCCAAAATTTGGTTTTATGGTTACCACTCAGCATAGTAAATGGTTTCCTGGTGTACAGGAAACCATTTGGCTTGTCACTCAGTGTAGAGTCCCCTACAGGCAGAAGGAAGAGGAAAGAATGAAGGAATGAAAGACACAAGAGGGAGTGTAAAGTCACCCGCAGGCAGAAGAAAGAGGAAAGAATGAAGGAAAGAAAGACAGAAGAGGATGGATGGAAAGAAGGATGGAGGAGAGGAAAGGGCAGACACCCGAGAGCAGCACTACATCAAATGAAAGGATGGTGAGCATCCCCACCTACCATAAATGAAAGTACAGTATCTAAAACAGAATTTGCAAGTGAAGTAAGTAAGGATTCTACAAGACCATCAAGTTCACGGGAAATGAGCTAAGCAGTTTATTGGTGAGGATGATGATATGGAAAGAAAAGTAGCTGAGACAGCAAAGGGGAGCAAGTAAGAGAGAGTAAGAAAGTGTGCTTTGAACAGAGTTTGAAAGTAAGTTAACTGGTGATACTGCAAGACAACTTCCAGTTGCATGGGAGAAGAGCTGAAAACTTTATAGATGACAAACTTGGCAAGGGACAAAGACGAGCTGAAAGAGCATGAAAGAATGCAAAGACAGGGGTATCCTGCAAATAATTCTGACATGACATCCTTCTATCAGTTTCTGAGAGGAAGTAAGGCATCAGCAAGAAAGCCACCCAGACACACCGATACTGTACAAACAATAAAAATAATGATCATCATCATCTACTCCTGTGTTGCCCCATGAGAAGCGTGGAAGCCCAGGGCTAGGCAAGTTGGTCCCGACATTTAAGATGAAAGTGACCAGCCTCACTCATCCCTGTGTGGCATTATGCAAGCAATAAACCTCAACCACCCCTTGGACATAAATCTGCACAGGCTTAATCTGGTTCGATCGCCTTTTTACCCACTAAACCACCACGCGCCATAATTTGGTGATATGGTTGCCACCCAGCATGGTAAATGGTTTCCTGATGTACAATTTGGCTTGTCACTCAGCGTAGAGTCACGCATACACAGAAGGAAGAGGAAGGAATGAAGGAAAGAAAGACAGAAGAGGAAGGAAGGGAAAGAAGGAAGGAAGAGAGGAAAGGGCAGTCACTCGAGAGCAGCACTACATTGAGTGAGTGGACGGTGAGTGCCCCTACACCTCACTACAAATAATGATAATAATAATATCTGTAGTAATAATAATAATAATAATAATAATAATAATAGCAATATTAATAATAATCCATTCATCCATCATCCAATCCTACGTTGCCCCATGAGGAGCGTAGGAGCCCTGGGTTAGGCAGTTGGTCCTGACATTTAAGATGAGAGTGGTTATATGGTTACAACCCAAAGTAGTTAATGGTTTCCCGGTGTACAGGAAACCATTTGGCTTGTCATTCAGTGTAAAGTCACCACAGGCAGAAGGAAGAGGAAAGAAAGAAAGATAAGGGAGTGTAAAGTCACCCGTAGGCAGAAGGATGAGGAAAGAATAAAGGAAAGAAAGACAGAAGAGGATGGAAAGAATGAAGTATATATATATATATATATATATATATATATATATATATATATATATATATATATATATATATATATATATATATATACTGTATATATATACTAGTATATAACTACCGCAAATTGACTTAGGACCTCCCCCCACAACATATTAAAAAAACACAGAAATCATAGTATATCACAATGTTAGTTCATGAAATGCCATTCATTGATATGAAATCATGTTTCCCTTGTTTTTCAGGACCAGTTGGATGCATTTTGGCTTGGAATCACTTAGATCTCTAAGTGTTTCACCACCTCCCGCCAACACCAGAGGAGTTGCCAGTTATTTCTTACCCCAGAAATTCACTTGGTAGAGGTGGAAACACAAAGCAAAGACAGACAACTTTTCCATAGCAATTCTGTGTGTAGGCCCTAAGTCAATTTGCAGTGTGTGTGTGTGTGTGTGTGTGTATATATATATATATATATATATACATATATATACTGTATATATATGTATATACATATATATATATATATATATATATATATATATATCGTTCGTTTTTAAAGGCTCCAACATGCTTGCATGTGTCGGCCTTGGTCACTTAATGGCGGCTCTCCATGCTGCACGATCCATTGCAGCCTCCCTGTTCAGTCCCTTAACCCTGAGGTCACACTTAATGACCTTGTCCCATGTCTTGCTCGGTCTACCCCTCATAACCCCACCCCCCATATTAACACTTCTCACCTGCCTCACCCAATTATCATTCCTCATCCTCTCCACATGTCCAAACCACCTCAATCTACCTCTCCTCATCACAACACCAATACACTCCAGTCCCATCCTACCTCTCAACTCTTCCATCGTAAACCCAGCCCCTCCAGGCCTTGGACGCAGGGACGCACTGCACATCCACCTAATCATTGTCATTTCTGTACGTCTGAGCCGCGAATATCTTCCTCCTTCACTGCCCAGGTCTCACTACCATACAGCATTACACTCCTAACACATGCTGCATACAAAGACCCCTTAGTACGTAGGGAGAGTCCTCTCATTGTCAGGAGAGGCAAGAGCTCCCTGAACTTCTTCCAACCACTTCTCACCCCAGCCACAGAGCTAGCTCCAGCCCCACCTCCAGCACACAACATGTCTCCCAAATAACAAAACTCTTCCACACACTCAAGAGATTCACCAGCAAGGTCAATCCTTTCACATCTGACAATCTCCACCTGCCCACCCCAACACGACGTACACATAAAATCAGCATTATCTCGCAGTCTACCTCTGATACCACTACATATCTTATGAACCCATTTATCACAAACACCGCACAAGATGGAATTACTTCCCACGCCCTTGTGGCAAACTGCACATGGCCACTCTCCCTCGTCTTTGACAGTACCGCCACCAACCCTAGATATCATCACTTTTGTTTTATCTGCATTTACCCTTAAACCCTTGTGCCCCATACCATCTCTCCACTTCCTAAACCTTTCCTCCGCCTCCCTTTCGTTCTCTGCAATCAACACCAAATCATCAGCATACAACTCCCACGGGAGTCCATTTCTAAAGTCACGTGAAAGGGCTTCAAGTACCAAGATAAACAACATGGGACTCAAGACTGACCCTTGATGCACACCAACATTCACGGAAAACTCATCACTCAAATCTCCATTCACTCTTACCTGGCTGTGAGCACCCACATACATAGCCATAACCACCCTAACCAGCCACTCCTCCAAGCCAAGCTTTCTCATTGCCCACTTCACCACCTCTTTAGGGACTCTGTCAAAGGTCTTTTCCAAATCAACAAAAACAAAATAAAGATCCCTTCTCCTACCAATATATTTTTCCTGAAGCTGTCAAACAATGAATATGGCATCAGTGGTCCCCCTACCTGGCATAAACCCAAATTGCATCTCATCAATATTCACTCTTTCTCTTATCATACCTTCTAAAACGCTCTCCATTACCTTCATTATCTGATCTAAAAGCTTTACACCTCTATAATTTCCTCTTTCCAGGGCATCACCCTTCCCTTTATACACATTTACAATTACACTCTTCAGCCAATCATCTGGGACAACACACTCATAAATAATCCTATTTATCAGGTCAGTGACTAACCTCACCCCTATATCACCGAGGCCTTCAACATTTCGACAGTCAACCCAGACACACCTGCTGCCTTCCCCACTTTCATCCTGCCTATTGCCTCACTCACAGTAGCAGCATCAATCAAAGGCCAAGGGCCAGACACTGGATCTGCTGGCTCCAAACCTTCCCTGTCCCAGTCAAACTCCTCATTCAACAACCGGTTATAATGCTCTCTCCATGCATCTTTAATATCCTCACTGTTCACCACTACCCTTCCTTCATCATTCTTCACACACTGCTCACCTATAATATCCCAATTATCCCTCTTCACCTGACCTGCCACCCTAAATATCACATTTTTCCTTTCCCCATGATTTAGGTTATCAAGTAATATATATGTGTGTATATATCTATCTATCTATCTATCTATATAGACAGATAGATATATATATATAGATATAGATATAGATAGATAGATATACAGGAAACCACTTGGCTTGTCACTCAGTGTACAGCCAACCATAAGCAGAAGGAAGAGGAAAGAATGAAGGAAAGAAAGACAAAAGAGAGGACGTAAAGTCACCTGTAAACAGAAGAAAGAGGATAGAATGAAGGAAAGAAGGACAGAAGAAAGAGTGTAAAGTCACCCTTAGGCAGAAGAATGAGGAAATAATGAAGGAAAGAAAATCAGAAGAGGAAGGATGGAAGAGAGGAAAGGGCAGCCACCCGAAGCAGCACTACATTGAGTGAGTGGATGGTAGGAACCCCATTTATACTGTATATAAAATAAATAAAATCTATTGCATTCCTCATCAAACATGGAAGGGGGGTCTCACCGAGCATCCTTCAATCTTCTCCAACAGAGCAGTCAACTTCTTCCTGTTCTCTCGGTTGTGCTTTTCCCGCACCTCCTGGGGGTTGACTTCAATCATTTCCTGAGCAGCACTCCCAGGCCCACGCTCTCCTGAATACGATCGTCATTATCATTCGCTTTGTTCATTACAGTACTATAAAACCTCACTATAATGGACTAATTGGGGCCCAAGCCATTCTGAAAAAAGTGAAATTCTGATAAAAGCGACATCTGGACTTCCCCCTGCTAACCCAGACCTTTTCCGATATATCCGACTTTAGTCCAGATTGCACCAACGGTTTTTAAACCGTTTTCACTACCACTGCAGTACTGTACTGTATTATACATTCACTACAATAATTAAATGGTATAATATATATAATTATACTGTACTGTACACTGATAAACTTATTTTTTATTTACCTTACCATGGTGAATATAGCTGAAATGGTCTGGGAGTCCGTACTCCTTCTGGGTGTATTGGACTTTTTCCAATATACAGTATAAGAAATTTTGTCTGGTAGCTCCTTGATTCTGATAACAGCAAATTCCGGTCTAATGAAGTCTGTTATATCGAGGTTTTACTGTATGTATATTCTATACAGTAATGTTCCATGCATGCATAGGTCAGCCTTTTTTTCACCTAATGCCTGCTCTCCAAACTGCATGGTATCCTGCGGCATTCCGGTAAGTTTTCTAACCCTATGAATCCTTCTCAGGACCTCATCCTGTGTTTTCTTTTGTCTGCCTGCAGAGGCTGTCCATTCCACATTCAGGTTTGTGCGGCACCTCAACCAGTTACTCTCATGCATTCTATCTACTTGTCCAACCAACCTCAGCCTACCCTTGTGCATCACTTCACTAACATTCTCAATGCCCAGTCATCCTCTGCCATCTCTACACATTGCTCTGTACCTCCACGTGGCACTAATCATCCTCTTCACCATTCCAATGTCACTGCACTGACATCTGCGAACATCTTCCTCTTTCAAAACTATGATCACCGCATGACTTCCTATTATTTCACAGAGGTGGGTACATTAAAGAAACAAGGAAAACATAAAAGTAGGAAAAGCTAGCAACATTGTCCACTAAAATGAGTCCTTCACATGGAAATTTGCTGGTGGAAAATAACATTATATCTGGTGCAAACTGAAGGGACAAAATTTTTATACTTTACTGCAAAAATACAATTAATCAATAACTGTACCAACTTACTATAATCTTACCTGTGATGGACAGTTCTAACAGAGTTGTAAGAAGTGATTTCTGCTCAGTGATCAGGTGAGACAGCTGATACATTTCACTCTCCAGATCTGAAAGGAAACAGAACAATATGCAAAAGCTTGTTCAAAGATAAATCACCACTTCTGACAGCACTTTTGCTATTAACTCCACAATAAATGATGATAACGATGATGAAGATGACAACGACGGTGATGATGATGATGATGATGCACCTTTTATGCTATCCACTCCTCTCTTGATATGAGGCTAAACCACTGATCCTACTTGGTGGACTTTTGAAGCTTGAAGCACTTTTCAACTGACTGCCCTTTCTGATGCCTACCAATGATCCTAGGGTGGAAGTGAACGCTTCACCCTTCAATCAATAGCAGGCACTCTAACCCACTAGAGCAAGGCTGCAGTGTAAGTTAAAGAAAAATTGCCTATCACAGCTCCACTGCTACCCATTCAGTTGTCAGTTCCAACAATTTATAGTATCAACTTAAGGAAAAAGTTGTGAAACTCTGGAATGCATCCCAGGCTTACAATGAAAAAGTAAAACCTCACTATAACGGACTAATTGGAGTCCAAGCCATTCCCAAAAAAGTGAAAGTCTGATAAAAGTGACATCCGGACTTCCCCCTGCTAACTCAAGACTTTTTCTGATATATCAGACTTTAGTCAGGATCGCACCAACGGTTTTTCACTGCCACTGCAGTACTGTACTGTATAATAAATTCACTACAATAATCTAATGGTATAATATATATATAATAATACTGTACTGTACACTGATACATATGTCTTTCATTTACCATATTGTGGTCAAAATAGCTGAAGTGGTCAGGCAGTCTGGACTGCTTCTGGCTTTATTGGACTTTTCCTGATATGTAAGAATTTAGTCTGGCTGGCTCCACGAGTCCGATACAAGTGAATTCCGGTATATTGCAGTCCATTATATTGATGTTTTACTATACAAGCAAACCCCGGTTTAACGGTGCAATTGGCTAAGTAAAAACCCATCCCTAGGCAGGGTATCGTAAATCTAGGACGATTTAACATGTCAAGTACAGTATAGGGATGCATTTTTGAGCCTTGGGTTCCCCATCAACCAAGTCCTAAACCCACCCAAATGAGTTAAAAAAAAATTTAAAGCCAACATGAACAGCGTAACAGCTGTAAAAGAAGCTAACATAAGCCAAATACCTGCTAATAACTCCCTAAAACCAACAAATAAACGTGAAAACCATAAAAAATAGGTCAGAAAATATCAAACACCTCTCACCACTTACTTCTTGTAGGTCCATGTCCGGTCCTGGCTGTCATCATGAGGTGACGATGGGATCTGATGCCTATCGCAGAACTAGGGGTAGGCTTACGATAGACAGGGTAGGGTGGTATTTCTATCCCCATCACTAACCCAGACTATCGCATATAGGGATATCGTAAACTGAGGTTTGCCAGTACTTGTAGTGCACTTTATTATCACAATCATGCTATAGTACTGTCAACACCAAACTACATGCACATTACACACTACACTTCCAATTCAAAATTCAACTGAAATGGTGTCGCTTAACTAAGCCTCGGAGTCCTGGGGGGGGGGGGGGTAAAGGTCCTCACCATCTGCCCCTCTCCCAATGATGACCCAGCAAGATGCCTGGAATCACTGTCTGACTCACTTCTTCATTTCTGAAACATTTGCCGTCTAACTTCCTTTCTGTTTTTTTTTTTTTTTTTTTGTTTTTTTTTTTTTTATGTGTCCGACTCTGGGCAAAGGCTCAGGGCCTATTTCTTGGGGGCAGTTGCCTATCCCAAGGCCCAGTAGTCCTCCTACACCTCCACATGTCACCACTTCGGCGCTAACACCCACCGTCCATATTGAATACATGCTAGGGCTGTCTCATACAGGACTGGTGTATTGGTATTAGCGGGGGTATTTTTACGACATGTCGGCGGGTCATCTGGTAGATCAGGAAAGTCTGCTTTCATGAAATTCAAATCCTTAAACTGTTCCCTGCCCCAGCCGGGATTCGATCCTGGGTCCGTTAGGACCGCAAGCCGCCTCTCTACCGATTCAGCTGTGCACCACCTCTCCTCCTCTAAAGCTCACCTTCTCTTCCTACACGAGACTCAGCTGTCTAAGGCAACTGATAGCAAACCCATCTCTCTGTCTTCCTACTTTGTCCATACTCATTTCAAAGCCAAAGCTAGCCGTTGCGTATATGTATGCAATGACTCAACTTGCTCTTGTGTTCCTGAACTTGATTCTTCTGAATTCTCTACTCTCTGGCTTCGGATTTCCTGCTGTTCTCTGACTAAATATATCTGTGCTGTTTACTTATCCCTTAATTCTACTGACTATGAAAAATTCTTTGACTATCTTACTTCTATGATAGAACACATCCTATCCATTTCCCCTTTCTTTGAAATCTCCATTCTAGGAGATTTCAATGTTCACCACCACCTTTGGCTCTCCTCTCCTTTCACTGATCACCCTGGTGAACAAGCCTACATCTTTTCCATCCTTAACCTGTGGATTGCACAATTACCTTTTTTTTCCCCACCCCATGGTGTGCAAAATGTGAAGAAAAAAAAAAAAAAATTTTTTTTAGTTTTTGTTTACTATAAACTTCAAGATAAACATCGAGGTCATCATCTGGTAAAAAAAAAAAATAATGATCTCTCTCTCTCTCCACTTTTGGATAAGGCCATGTGCAAGTTTACGTAAGGGAGTAGTGAAAAAATGAAAAAACAAAAGCAAATTTTTTTTTTGCTTTTGTTTACTATAAACTTGAAGATAAACATCCATGACATCCTCTGGTGAAAAGAAAAAATCTTTCTCTCTCCATCTTTGCACAGCGCCATGCATAAGTTTGCATAGGGGTGGAGTAGTTAGGGTGATGCACAACCAGCACAGCCTGAGCTGTGGCCCGCAACGTGATGCTACCCAGCTGAGCTATGGCTCGCAATTCACAGGTTAATGATCTACAGCAGCTTGTACAGCACCCTACTCATATTCCTGACTGCCTTGGAGAGAGTTCCAACATACTTGACCTCTTCCTTAAAACTAATCCTCCTGCTTACGCTGTAAATCTTTCCTCTCTCATGGGCTCCTCTGATCACAACTTTATCACCTTAACCTGTCCTATTGCTCCTGTGGACCCTCCAAAGAAACGTCGGTTGTGGCACTTTGGAGCTGCTGATTGGGAGGCCCTCAGGCAGTACTTCTTTGATCTTCCCTGGAATGACTATAGCCCGGAATCCTGGCTCCATCAGATAGGCCAAAAAAATTTCACCATGTTCTGTCGTATCGTATCACATATACGCATCTGATTGAGTCAATGTGAACGCTGTCACGTTAAAAAGGGATGCCAGTCCCTGGTTATGCACTTCTCTGCACAAAATTTATCCAGCCAGCTTTGTCTCTTGTCCGTCCCATAGTCTCACCGACTTCCATACCTCTCTTCCTCACACACTCATCCACCATATCCCTCCAACTTCTTCTTGGCCTACCTCGTCTCCTCCCTCCTTCAAATTCATTCAGATATACAGCTGCCGCAAACCGACTTAGGACCTCCCCCCACAAGGTATTAAAAAATACAGAAATCATAATATATCACAATGTTTGTTCGTGAAATGCCATTCACTAATATGAAATCATGTTTCCCTTGTTTATCTGGACCAGTTGGATGCATTTCGGCATGGAATCACTTAGATCTCTAAAGAAATCTATGGACATTTCTTTGCACCAAACATTTGTCAGTTCAGTCTTGAGGTTGTCCAGATTGGGTGTCTTCTTCTCTGCCATGATTTTCTTCATTTTTGTCTAGCAGTTCTTTATCAGATTTAGAACCAGACTGTTGCCAGGCCAGTCGAGGACCTCAATCCGATTATCCTGAAGCCATTTTGTCACCTTTCTTGACTTATGACATGGAGCTGAATCGTGCATGAAAAAGTCGCACCTATGAATAGCAAAAAAGTTTAACAAATGATCTTTCAGAACTTGAATGTACTGGCCACCATTCACCATCAAGTTCTTAGGAAGAAAGTAGAGACCTCCCCTTCCCATTTCACCTGAGAAACACCCCCATATCATCACTGACTGGGTGATTAACAGTCAGCACTGTGTAAGCAGGGTCATATCAACTACGGGAGGAAGGGCGACGAACCTTGGCAGAACGCACCTGGAACACTTGAAATATTCTTTCATTGGAAAACATGACTTTTCTCCACTCATCCGATGTCCAGTGTGCATACTTCTTGGCAAACTGAATGCACTGCTTCTTTCATGCAGTCAGTGAGAAGCGGTTTCTTGGCTGCGGTGTGGCTTGGCAAACCCAGCTCCTTCTGCAAGTGCTGTTGGAGGGACGTCTTGTAACAGCTGGGGATGAATTCTCTTCAATTCTGCTGCTGTCAGTCAAGGATTCTTGATTACTTCCTTCTTCAGAAGCGTATCTGTACCTCTGGAAGTCATCCTCTTCTTTCCACTGCCATGCTTGTGCTCTGGTACGACATAGGGTAGCAGGCCGCGCACTGCAGCAAGAATCTTCGTGACAGTTGACTTTGTGCGTTCAGTACGTTCACAAATCATGTTGACAGGGACATTATCCTGCCTCCATGCAATGATATGGACCCTCTCATCCCCTGAGCAGTACTTTCCAGGCATGACAACTCGACTCTAGGAAAATAACAGGGCAAACAGTAATGCATACGAAAAAAGAGGGATGTGCAAACTCAGAGGGACGGGAACATATACTCTCACTCTCGCTTCTGGGCAAGCACTGATGTGCTGAGTGTTTCACCACCTCCCGCCAACACCAGAGAAGTTGCCAGTTACTTCTTGCCCAAAAAATTCACTTGGTAGGGGTGGAAACACAAAGCAAAGACAGACAACTCTCCCATAGCAATTCTGTGTGTAGGTCCTAAGTCAATTTGCGGTGGGTGTATCTTTTTCACCACTCTATTGTTATCCATTCTCTCCACATGACCAAACCATCTCAGTGCACTCTCTTCGATTCTGGTGTCCACAGACTTCCTCACTCTGCATCTTTCATGAATCACAACATTCCATATCCTGTCCACTCTCTGTACTCCACATACTGTACATTCCTCAGCAGTCCCATCTCACTGCTCTCACTCTTGACTTTTCATTTTCATGCCACACCACAGTCTCACATCAGTACCTTAAGGCTGCCAATAACACTCCTTCATGTAACCCTTGTGCAGCTGCAACACTCAAGCCTCTGTTTTTTATCAAGGCCTTCACTGCACCAGCTACTTTCCTTCCTTGTTTCACTCTACTTTCCACTTCTTTTGCACGTTTTACTCTCTTTTCTCACACTGTACCCAGGTATTTGAAGTCTCTCACCAATTCCAGTCTCTATTCAGTGTAACATCACACTGGGAATCACCTTCTCTCTCAATAACCATCACTTTACTCTTCTCTACATTTACTCTCAAAATGCAATGCTCGCAGACATCTACAAAACTGCACTAGTCTACCAAGCTCTTGTCCGGTACTTGCAAGTAACACTGCATCATCAGCGTACAACATATTTGAGATATTCCATCCATCACCATTCACTGCCAACACCATCACTCTCTCCATTGCTCAAGTTTGTACTTCTCTAATCACCCCATTCATATATATACTGAACCACCATGGAGACGTCACACAACCTTGTTGCACGCCCACATTGATTGTGAGCCAATCACTTAGATGCTCATTTACTCTTACACATGCCTCACTACCATCATAAAAACTCATGACATCACCTGGCAGCTTACCATCTCCACTGTACAAACGCAAAACCTTCCACAACCCTTCTCTGCCTACTTTGTCATGCGAAGTAATTTTATGAGTTTTCCGTGAATCACTGAGAATCACAGGATGGGTTTAGGAAGACAAAAAAAAACACACACACACACACTGACAGGTGTGCCAGATGATTCTCCTCACACCTATAAGAGAAACAAATTAACTGTCGAAACTTGAAAACATGGTTCTGGGGTCGGCCAGGGGAGCATATAAATGCACTACCTCATGGCAATTGGTGGGTTAAGTTCACAGTACTGTATATCACGGAAAAGGTTGTACAGTACTGCTATTTATAAAGCTGATCATCTAGGTTCTTTCAATTTACAGCACAACTACCAGCTGTGTGATGAAAACTGTGATATTTTAGAACATCACAGAAAAATTCCCTCTTAAAGTTCCATTACTATATTTAAAGATGACTTGCCAGTTTCTCAATTTACAGTACCAAGTGTGTGGATAAAGTTGAGATATTTTAGAACACACCCCTGATATTTATCAGTGACCATATGTATTTGAGATCTCTTATTGTATATGCTGAAAATGGAAGGGTTTCACATACATGATATCTCCTTGGCCGTGTCGATGAACTGCATATAGTTATCATACACATTCTTCTTGAGCTCTGCATTGGTCTTTTCTGCCAGCTGTTGTATTCGCTGGCGCTGTTGCCGCAACTCCAAGTCTCCCACACTGCTCTGACTGAGGCTCTGCACATCTGTGGTGAGAACAAAAAATGACAAACTGACTAAGAGACTATGTGATATACCCTATGTGTAAGTGACATGAAAGGGGAGAGAGGAACGAGGAGACTGAGGATGAGATGGAAGGATAAGGTCGAGAGATATATGGGCAAGGGTATGTGAACTGGAAAGATAACAGCATGATGGCAGGGGACAGCAAGACATGGAGCCGATTTGTGGCCATCGTTTCTGGGATTATGGTCTCTGGCTACAGGTAAAGAGATAAACAGGTTAGGTTTGATTAGGCTGGATTGGTTAGATTATATTATACTAGATTTAGCCTAATTAGATTAGGTTGTCAGACCAGGTGGGGATAACTTAGATTATGCTACATTTCGTAAGGTAAGTTTAAGCTCAGTTGCAGTGGGATGGGTTGGGTTGGCCTGAATTGGGTAGAGTAGATTATATTTTATATGACCATCATATGATTAGGGTATGTTGCATCAGTCAGATCAGATCAGATAAGGTTAAGGCATGTTTGGTTATATCAGGTTAGGTTATGCTAAATATGGTTTGGTTAGCAGAGCAAACTGAGGTGGAATGAACTGGTGTTGGTACCTAATTAATATGAAAGATTTTTCAGAATCTAGAAGAAAGCCAAGTTTTCAAAAACTGTATATACTTCAAATCGAAATGAAATGGCTGGAGTTGCAGATGTCAGGGGTAAGACCAAATGATATACCTAGGGGAGGGCAAAAAGATGTAACTATCATGGATAAGTTAAATCCTGTTAAGTTTGGTTTGTGCAATGCTCACTGACTATACGAACCATCAAACAGTACCATGGATAAAACTAAAGAATGACAAGGCTAAGACCAGAGAAAGTGGGCTTCCTGGAATGAGCACACCCCTTTGGTACAATTTTTAACTCTGACAATTCTCTACATCAATCATGTCCGCAACTTCCCCACCTTGTGCTTCCCATTTCCCACGTAACTGCTTAGGTTTGGTCATCGTTAGGGATTTGCAAGAGAAATGCATGTTAAAAATGAATAACTTGCACTAAAAACCACCAGGAAACACAAAATTTGAAAGAATAAAAGAAGCACATTTGTAAAAATATGATAAAAAATAAATAAAATAAAGAAATAATAAACAAATTAAATACAGTACTGTAAATAAATAAATAAATAAATGACAATAATAAATCTGGGACTTTCACAATTAGAACAGGCTCTGTTAGGTTTTATGTGTGTACTATCTCTAAATAAGGATCTGCAACTAAACATGGTAAAATTTACGAACAGCTCATATTCACAGACGCTGAAAAGTTTCATCATGGTGTAATTAATTTATGCCACTCAAGTTCTGCAGAAATAACTAATATGATATCAAGGTTCAGACTGAAATTGTTGTTTCCAGCATTAAATTAAGTCCCGTCAGGCTAGGTTTCCATGTAAAATTCATTCCTTTAGAGCAGGCTTGGGTCCAAGTACAAGTACAGGTGTACTTGTACCTAAGTACAAAATCTTGAGTACTTGTACTTGAGATTTTAAAAAATTAATGTACTTGTAGGCTACTTGGGCCAAATGTACTTGAAAAAATCAAGCATTTTCAAGTACTTTTCAGATGCAGTACAAACATGTAAGGTACAGCCGCGTCAATAAGTAGAAATACACATCTGCTCACATTATCTATTGCAGAGTCTCCTAATGGTAAGATGTGGAACCATTTCACTTACTGCCTGGTGCACTGGTCATCAATGTGCAAATAGGTGAGGGAATTAGTTCTAAATCTTACTAGCAATGGATACCACAGTAAACTAAACGAGTAAATGTGTATCATTTCTCCTGAACGCAACTGTACATTGCTTAAATAATTAACTGACAATAACTGCTTTGTCAATGGCATTAAACTGATTATTATACATTACAATATTTATTTCAACTGAATATAAATCAATTTATATCATAATAATAACTTAAGCTCAATTGATACTAGTCCTATCTGGCAACTCTAATGCACACACTTCATCTCAACAGGCACCCGCATGTTTACTTTCTTCCTGTCTGCAACCTCTCACTTCAGTAGCTGTCTTTCTTTAGCCATCATTTACAGCACCCCGAGTGGTACCATGGCATTATCTAAGCATTTTGACATATGGAGCCACTTCAATTTACCATAGGATACTACTGGCTATTTCAGGGCAGTCTGCATGCAGTGTGATGTTGGTATACCATGCTCCAAAAGTGACCTGACCTGACCACACCTGACCTCTAGTGACTTAATGAAAACCGGAACTTCATATTTTCTTTATAGTCATACAACTATGTTCCCAATAGAAAGTATGGCGAAACTGTGTGCGTTAGCGTCAATAAGCACTGAAATTTGTCAGATATTGTGATGAACATATACCAAGATTGAATCTGATGATGCTGACTGCTGACCTGATCTCAAACTTGTATGAGCTTTTGTTGTATGGTGAAGCTAACTGTACAACAACCTAAAAAACTAAATTTGTTGGAATATGGCTTACAAAATTACATTAGAAGACTAAAAGTTTTTGGTTGAATTTGGATTTTTTTTTGGTGTTAAAACATCGCAAATAAATGCGAGATAACCTATGCCAAGTAGCAAACTTTTATTACTGATGGTTTTTAGCTATCACAAGCTTTTTCCAGTGTGTGCATTAAAAGCATCCCATCCCCACCCCCACCTGGCCCCACACAGGTTGAGCTTAAATATTTATTAGTGTTTAAATATCTGCCATTATCATTTTCTCATAAACTGCAAACCAAGGAAAATATATTTTAATTCCGTATTTATAAAGACTGCAAGTATCACACTTATGTTTTGTATCACAAATTTCATTGCAAGCCAAGAGAAATATAACTGTCTTCCATGTTTTTAAAGATTACAAGTACCACACTTATGTTTTGAATCACAAATTTCCTTTTTATTAGTAAATTCTGGATTATCAATTAAACTTGGATATTTATCTAAATTTGTATCATTACTCTTACCAGACAGTGGGTTCACTTCTGATCAACTTCAATCACTTGGCACTAAGGGCAGCTATTAATGCCGTGCAGACAGATCTTTACCCACTTAAGGCCCTGTGGGCCTGGGTTCATATTCTAAAATATGAGAACTGAATGGATAAAAGATTTTTTTTTTTTAGCTCATTTCCATTTTAGTAAGACTACTGTATTTATTACCATCATATGCTTCTTTAGACACTGGCTACTGAATCTGAAATACACATCACTGAAAAATAATAGTAACAATAAATAACCTGTTGAAATGTACTGTACTTGTACTTAAGTATGTTCTTAAGTATTTAGGCTTGGACTTAAGTACTATGCAAATCTTCTGTACTTGCACTTGTACTTACTTTTCTTCAGTACTTGTACTTACATACTGCCACCTGTACTTGAACCCAAACCTACTTTGTACAGTGATTAACAACTTCAAAAATACACATTTCCAATCAAAACTTCCATACATTTAATAAAGAAAAAAATACAATTTTATGTTATAAGAATGATAGCTCTCCTAGAATTTTGTTCTAAACACAATAATTATATACCTAATATTATAGATGGTGGTAGGTGGTGACAACCAGCATGTTACTTGATGTAGTGCTGCCTACTTCTTTCATCATCTTCATTCTTTTTCTGTGTCTGCCCTCCTCTTTTCCTATTTCTCCCATCTTTCCTGTCACTTTTTGTTACTCTTCTTTCCTTTTCAGGTGGCTTTACAGTGAGTGACACGTTGAATTGTTTCCTGTAAGCCAGGAAACCATTTACAACTCTGGGTGTTAACCATATAACCAACCCATATGTGTTCCCTACATGTCACCAAGTGGGTTGGCAGAGGGTTAATATCCCTCCCCATAAAACAACTAACTCCAAGACAAATGACCACCCCTTACATGATTGTGGAATCTGGCTGTATATAGTTAGACTGATGTTATAGAAAACAGTACCAACTACACTCTTTGGATGGAAAATCTGCTACCATGGTGTCACTTGGTCTCATCAGTTTTCATGTACGCAGAAGCTGTACTTGATGATATAGCTAAAACATCTATTCTTTGTAACACTTCCATCACAAGTGATATCCTCCGATCTCCTCACTTGTGATCCAATGAAGGTGATCGTTTTCCTCTGCTGCTTCGGTGTTCTGCCCTAGTGACACTGCGGGCAACCCAAAAACAACAACGACAACAAAGTGCCAGTATGGGAGAATATGTGGGATGTAATTTACAATGCATACAAACATGAATATTCTCAGAGAACTGATCAGATGGAGGCATCATTAAGATAATCAATTTCTGGAATTACACCCAACTAATGGACACTGAATTAATACGTTCATTACTGAGCTTATGCAATTCTAATGCTACTGCATATGAGTTTTTTACTGCATCCACATTAAAATACTCTAATCTAACCTAAAGTACCTTAATCTAATCTAACCTAACTTTACCTAAGTTTAACACAGATACGATAGTGGATGGAGCCAGTAGCTGGACAATCACCCACTCCTTAAACATTATGAACTAAAAGTGCATTTGCAACAGATGTGTATAAAAGAGAAACTGCTTTAAGATGCATAAACTAAATGGTGAACATACTAAATTCAATCTTCATTAGATGGGTGCAATTTCAAAATAATACCGGAAAGATAGGTTAATGTACATAATGGAATACAGCTGTAGCACAATTCAAAATGTACTGAATTGAATGATGGATTCCTAGCAACTGGTATCAAAGACCATATGGCACTAATTCAAAGAACATATACTTGTATATGATTAGCAATGGAAGAGAAACAGGAAAGAGGACTAAAAATGGTCTTGGCATAGAAGTGGTCTTGGTACAGAGGTGGTCTTGGTACAGAGGTGGTCTTGGTGTAGAGGTGGTCTTGGCATAGACATGGTCTTGGTGTAGAGGTGGTCTTGGTGTAGAAGTGTAGAAATGGTCATGGTGTACAGGTGCTCTTGGTTCAGAAGTGGATTTGGCATTGAAATGGTCTTGGTGTAGATGTGGCCTCGACACTGAAATGGTCCTGGTGTTGAGGCAACCGTGCCACTGAAGTGGTCTTGGCACTGAAATGGTTTTGGTGTTCAAGTGAGTTTCGTGTAGAAGTGTACTTTACACTGAAGCAGCTTGGCAACTGAGAGGTCTGGTGATGATTACCGACTGCCCCCATTATAACGATGAGATGAATTTGGGAAAGCCCATCGCTGAGCCAGGGTATCATTAAACAGGGATGTTATAACACAGAAATTATAGGGATGCATTTGGGAGCCTTGAGATCCCCCCCCCTCAACAAAGTCCAAAACCCACCCATATGAGTCCAAAACAAGCTTCTGGCTTACCAAAACCAAACAGCTTTAAATCATGCTAAACTAAGCCTAAAAGCAGTTTATACTCACGTAAACCCAAAAATAAAATCCAAAAATCAGCAAAAATAAGTCCGAAAAAATTAAACTTGTTAAACTGTACCCGGTACCCTAAAATGACTGCGTTCACCCCACCTATGACTAAAACACATTAATTTAAGTCTAAAAAGTTTACAAATCAATCTAAACACAAACATCGTCTAAAATATCATCAAAATCAGTTAAAAAAACTAAACCCATTGGATAAACTGGCCATCAATAGGCGGGGAACAGTGTTAATTTTTTCACATCACTAAAGTGGGGGAACTGGCATAAGTGCTTCAGCATTCCTCCGAGTGGCACCCTGAGGGACAAAGGTCGGATACAGAGTGGTCATCAGGACTATTTTCAGGGTGGTTAATTACCTTTCCCTGCTGGAATATTTGGCATTATTTTGGAAACATGTACTGTACTGTACACTCAACTAATGTAAAGTGAAATTCATATGTTTGCCATTTAGTTTATGCAATTTTAATTATTTTTTCTTCTATATACAACTGTTGCAAATTCACTTTTTAGGGCTAAGTAGATCAGGAGTGGGAGTGGGAGTTGTTCAGCTTGTAGCTCCGTCTGTTATCGAATCTTCATCCAGAGTAGATTAGGTTAGGTTAGGCTAGGTTGTTAGATTAAATTAGGTTGGGTTAGGTTAAATTAGATGCAGTGAGAGACAGAGATAGGAACTGGAAACCCCCATCTTTTCTTATATATGAAGAAAAGCACTTGCAACAAATGCTTCTATAAGAGAAAATGCTTAAAACTGCTTAAATTCTGCACTGAGCATATTAATTTCAGTGTCAGTTAGTTGAGTGTATTTCCAAACATATCCCGAATATTTCCCACTTTTCATCATCACATTCCGCCAAACCTACGATTGTTTGCCTTACTCAAAGTACTCAAAGGTGGTTTTTGTTTCCAACTGGATGTTAAGTTTGGCTGGATTATGTTAAGTTAGGTTATTGGGCACAGTTAAGCTAGGATAGGTTAGCTTTAGTTACACTTAGGTCAGGACAGTCCCTTCCATCATTATGCTGATGAGTCAAACGAGTTGACATTACTAGAGGACTGGAGCAACAAGTGGCTTCTGACCTTCAACCCTGCAAAATGCAAAACAATGCACTTTGGAAGCCATAATCAAAGATGTGACTACAGCCTGAATGGAATCATCTTCGCAAAGTCTGCAGTGGAAAAGGACCATGCAGTCCTGATCTCAATGGACCTGAAGTCCTCAACACACATAGCCATGGTAGGAGGAAAGGCCAACAGCAGACTTGGAATCATAAAAAGGAACTTCGAGTACCAGAACAAGGGGATGCTATGACCGCTGTATACCACCCTGGTCAGACCAATTCTAGAATATGGAGCATAGTGCTGGTCCCCACATCTTGTCAATGACTTCGACTTACTGGAGAGGGTCCAGCGCAGAGCCACAAAACTAGTACTGGAGTTGGCTAATTTTGAGTATGAAGAAAGATGTTCAGCCTTAGGAATGCAGACGCTGGAGGACAGAAGGACACGGGGGGACATGATAGAGGTCTTCAAGATCCTCCATGGGCATGACAATGTTCCCACCTTCAAGTTCTTCATGTTGAGCACCACAAACCTGAGAGGCCATCCCTTCAAGCTAGACAAAACCAGTGCACCGGAGAATGACAACGAGGGCGAACTCTTTCAATCAGGGCAATAAATAAGTGAAATGCCCTACCTGACCATGTGGTCACAGAACCAACTATAGCCGCCTTTAAATCGAGATATCATCACCCTCATAAAGAAATTCCCTTGTCATTTTTCGGCGATTTCTGGATTTTTGCCTAAATCAATTCTTCATCACATGGTGCATCTATTGGTCTTGCTGCCTTTGCCAGGTCTAGGGTGTGAGTGGTCTGAAATGCACCTCAAGTTTCTACCTAAGTCATTTAAAAGTTAAGAAAAAGAGACAGGTTTTTCTCAATTTCCCGAAAAGCAGAAAAAATGACTTAGGCAGTTTCTTTATAAGGGTGACAATATAATAAGCATGTGGGTATAACACATAGGTAGGCTGGTACCAGTACAGTTAATAAAGGTGGGGTCTACACAAGAAGATCTCTTCTTATTCCCCCACTAACCATGACTAGATAAGCAAAACATAATGAAGAGAGAAATCTGTTTTGTACACAGGAAAAATAATCCAATATATTACCAATATGCCAGGAATCGAACCCGGGACTCTCAGGTGAGAGCCAGGCAGCATACCACTACGGTACACCACGACCAGGTGTTCGATTCCCAGCATATTGGTAATATATGGGATGGATTGCAGAACACAGCTAAAAACATCAGGGAAACAGATTTTGCATGAAACAGTTATTTACCAATCCAGATATAAAAAGAAAACACAGTATCAGGAAGAAGACCTTATTTGGTGAGGTGCTTCTAGTGCTTCAAATAATGCGTATGTTTACCCGCTCCTTTTATGTTTTTTAACTGAAGTAAATGGCTATGCCAGCCGCTAAAAAAAAAAAAAAAAAAAAAAATGAAAACACCAAAGTGGGCGTACACCAGCAATCAAATTCAAGTTAGTGCACATATCCTCGTCTGCAGTGTTCCTGTAACACATAATATAGGTGCCGAAAGAAAGTTTGATGCATGAAATGGAACAATAACACTGCTAACGCTGCCGCTCTTACATTTTTCAGCATTATAATCCTCAGCTGTCAATTTTTTCACCAGCAGATCTGCCATGTTTGTTTACTATGACATGAGCATGGTTCTCGGTATGGTTTCGGGATATACCTTCGTTTCGGCAATCCGATTCTATTATTTGTTGAATTAAATGTTTATTGTTGTAAAAGTACGCATACTTTACAAGTTTTCCTAAGTTCCATGCTTACGTCTTCATTGTGTTTTAAATACTTGATTAGCGAATTTCCCTTGCACTGAACTGAACTGCTTCAAATTTTCATAAACATCGGTCCACGCGTTTAGAAGTGGCTGAATAAACCCGTGAACAAGCACTGCCGAAAGAACATTTGTAAACGTTCGCGTACTTGGGCAACCGTCGCATATGCACCCGTGAGCATTCGTTCATTTCGGCTCCAGAATGTCTATGTGCACGTCCACTTGCTACGTTCGCAAGTGCTGATGTTCGTTCGCCAAGAGTAATTCCACAGACAACGGTCCATATATAATGTAATTTATGAGATTTAAAAATAACTAATTTTGTGAAACCATATATGGCTTTCTAGAGCCTTGGTGCAAATTCAGGACATTCACGGAAAAGATATTTTTTCACATATTAACCAGAAATTTGTTGTCAAAGACTAAGTTGTGGATTCCTATAATTAGCAGTAAAGGGGCATTCCATGAGGTAGTGGTGCAATACTGACACACCAAAAACTAGACTGGAAACGGGGTCATCCGGGAGTGGTAGCGCGCTCCTGTAACCTAGCGGGGCTATATGATACAATACAGGGTCTAGCTCGGGGAACGCCATTTCTCCCATTTCCCCAATAATATTTATTTTTTTTCTTTGGGGGGGGGGGCAGGGTGGCTCAGTGGCAGTGCGTCAGACTCGGAACCGGCTTGTCGTGAGCTCGAACCACGCCCATTAGCTGCAAATTCTGCAATACTGGGAAGGGTAGTGCCCTCCTGTCACATAGCTGGGCTATATGATCTAATACAGGTCCAGCTCGCAGGAACATGTCATATTTCTCAGTAATATGTATAAGAAAGTTTCAGTTGGCTACAAGTTTTCATCAATCGGGAAATAACCAGTCCGGACTGCAGTAGGCTATTGTTTGTCAACCAGGAAATAACCGGTCTGTCCAGGACTGCATTGTCAATCTGGAAATATCTAATGTCTAGGACTCCATAGACATTAGATATATCAACCGAGACACCAGTCTGTCTAGGGCCACAGTTAAGACAGTTTGTCAACTGAGACATAACCAGTCTAAGTGCAGTTGGATACCAAGTTTATGCCAGCCAGGATGTAACCAGTCTGTCACAATCTGCAGTAAATGTTAATTACTAAATAACCAGCCTAGGAGCACTTGAGAAATAACCTGTCTGTCTAGGACCGCAGATTAAGTTTGTCAACAGAGAAATAACTGGTCTGTTTATAACTCCCCTAAGCTATTATGTCAACCAGGAAAGAATCACTCTTGGAAAAACTTCGATCATGAGTAGGGAAGTCGACACTTACACTGTCTACTGTCGCCGTGGGGGCATTCCCAGATGAAGACTGGGAGTTCTTTCTGCCCCTTCCCTCACCTTGTCTCCATTGCCACCTCATCAAAGTTTATTCTTCATCTACATGTTACATCTTCCTTCCCTTTTCTATTATCCAAGACTTCTAATGGAACACTTCATGCTCTTCTCTATCTTCTACACATTAGCACCATGTGACCTTTGATACCTGGCACTAGGAATCCATTACCTGTAGGCTACTCATTTTCCCCTCCACATATTTGTCTGCACACTAGTTTCCACTGGATGTTGTATGGAACAGCTTGTTTTTCCCCTCTACTTATATACCATCCATCCATCCATCATCTAATCCTGTGGTGCCCCATGAGGAGCTTTGAAGCCCGGGGCTAGGCAAGCTGGTCCTGGCATTTAAGATGAGAGTAACCCCAACCACCCGTTGGATACAAACCTGCACTGGTTCAATCTGATTGGGGCACCTTAATTGCCCACTAAACCACAATCTGCCATAATTTGGTTACATGGTCACCACCCAGCACAGTTAGTGGTACAGGAAACCACTTGGCTTATCACTCAGTGTAGAGTCACCCAGAGGCAGAAAGAAGAGGAAAAATTGAAGGAAAAACAGAAGTGGAAGTGCAAAGTCACTCATAGGGAGAAGGCACAGGAAAGATTGAAGGAAATAAAGACAGAAGTGGAAGGAAGGAAGGAGGAGAGGAAAGGGCAGTCACCCAAAAGCAGCACTACATCGAGTGACACCATCTACCATTAACTGTCAGTGTACTGATAGCTGAACTCTATGCCACAATCAATGCCTACTTCAAATTTACACCTCTCATCCTTTATCATGTTATCCAGCTTCTTTAGAGCAGTCCTGCCCCTTCATTCAACACAGTTAATACTGAAGATCCAACAGTGGCTATTCCACTATCTGTCCAGTTATGTTAGGTTTCTGGACATTCATACATCCCAGGTAATGAAATAGTATTATCACCTTGCCCTGAGAGCCATTTTCCTTCACATTTGTTTTCTACCTGAGTTCATGCTCAGAACTTTTTTGTATGTTAAACCTTACTACTACACATCAGAAGTGGCAGTCCCTCGTTACACACAGATAAAATCTATGAAACCATTTCTCTCCACGATCCTCCCTTGGACACAAAAACCCGTGCTTGGAAACTGCATCTGCTCATCTTCGAACAGGACATACTTCGCTTACCCACAGTCACCTCATAACCAATGATCAGACCCCCATCTGTTCAAACTGTCAGTCATAGCTCCATGCTTTCTCAATAACATGTGATACAACTTTCAACACCTGACGTGACTGCAGGGCCCTTTATGTCAGTGACGTTCTATCCATTACCCACCTTATGTTTTCTCAGTCATATTAATGCCCTTTCCAGACTGCAAATCATGCAAGCAGGTTGTGCCAGCCTATCCCCTTTGAGTTACAAAACATACATAACTATTCACCTGCTTTAGTCTCTAGGCTCAATTCCAGCAACACCCCTCTTTCACTTTTAACAAAAACGAAGTTCTTAGTTCCTGTAAGTAAACAAGTAATCAATACAGATGAGACAGACCTAAGGTGGAACAATATGTATAAAGGAAATGCATTTCTAATATAGTGGAGTCACCTAATATGCAGCAATTATAGACTGGTATATACCCATGGATTACGAAATCCGCAGTTTACAAAGAACCAATGGAAAAGAAGGATACTTAGTCTTGACCTTCATGGAACCCCCCTACAGCACCATACTAGCCAACAGCAAACGCAAGCAGACAATTTTAGAAATATGCAATGCATGTAATTAATTTTGTGGTAGGTGGGGGCACTCACCACTCACTCCATGTAGTGCTGCTCTAGGGTGTCTGCCCTTTCCTCTCCTTCATCCTTCTTCACTTCCATCCTCTCCTGTCTTTTTTTTTTCCTTCATTCTTTCCCTGTCCTTCTGCCTACAGGTGACTTTACGCTCCCTCTTCTCTCTTTCTTTCCTGTTCCTTCTGCCTGTGGGTGACTCTACACTGAGTGACAAGCCAAATGGTTTCCTGTACACCAGGAAACCATTTACTATGCTGGGTGGTAACCATATAACCAAATTTTGGCACCTGGTGGTTTAGTGGGTAATTATTGCATTCCAATCGGATTGAGTCAGTGAAGGTTTATATCCAAGGGGTGGTTGGGGTTGATTGCACATGTAATGCCACTCAGGGATAAGTGAGGCTGGTCACTCTCATCGTAAATGTCAGGACCAACTGCCTAGCCCCGGGCTCCTATGCTCCTCATGGGGCAATGTAGGATTGGATGATGGATGGATGTATTTAACTGAGAGGAACCTTTTTCTTGGACCCCAGCTGGGTCGAACGTCCCCTTGGGGGGTTGGACCATCCATAACAAAGCCCAGGGAGAGGAGGTAACCTTGAAAAAAAAAAAAAAAAAAAAAAAAAAAAAAAAAAAAGAGGGCCAGGTAACGCTCAGAACTCACAGGAAAACACACATAGTTGGCGGGACAGGAGGTAAACAAAACATGGCAGCTATAGTATGCACACTTGCCACCAGGGACAGGCTGTGATTGGGTGCTGGGTCTGGGTTGTCTGTGATTGGCTAGCAGCCGCGGAATACATCATGGGTGCCCGGGTATTATAAATCTCCTCGGAAATGAGCCACTTCTGAATTCAAGAACCGCATTTTTCGAGTTTTTCCCACGGAGTAAAATAAAATAGGAACTGGTTGGGCAAAGTACGCTTACAGATTTGCAAATTAGGCAACTCCACTTTAATTAAAATCAGGTTAATATATGAGTGGCTAAGTAAGAAATATATACCGAATATATGATGGCAACCATTGGAAAACTGGTATCAACTGCATCTTAGGAATGTAACCCTCCTCAGTAATGAGGGAAACCTGTGCCAGGTACCCTATTGGAGACGGCCATCTTCACATACTGGCACTGATGTAACTAGACAGCTCCACTGCCTGGTTATAAAAACATCCCTAAACTCCCCCCATAGTCCCAAAAAAGAGGATGACAGACTGCAAAAAAGCAACTTCAGCCTACTGTCCACTGAGTTCACATTCAGACAAAGCTAGAATCACATAAACAACATACACTAAACTACACTCAATCCTTGTAAATCGCGTGTTCATAAATCATGGATTTGTAAATTACGGCTAGGTGGCCGTCAGACTGCCAGCAACCTTAAATCACTGTTAAGTCACGAAAATCGCGGATCTAGGCACCCAAGTGGGCCTTTTCCAAGGAGAACCGTAAACCGCAGCATTCAAACTGAAAATCGCGACCCAACAACCAATCACCGCGTGTCCCTGGTGGCACATGTGCATACTAATGCCGCCATGTTGTTGTTGTTGTTCTTGTCCCGCCAGTCCGCACACTACAGACTGTCGCCATGGAGTACAAGAGTTACCTGACCTTTTTGTGCAACTTCCCGCCTCCTACCTGCCATGGCCCCTCCCGACCCCCCAATGAAGCATTCTAAGCAGTATGGCGTCAAGAAGCTGCCGCAGTTGTTGTACAGTCAACGTTTGGAGCTCATTCGTCATGTTGAGAGGGAAGAGAAGTTTTCAAAGCTGGCGAAAGAGTTTGGGAAGAACAAGTGCTGAGAGGTTCTAAGTTCTTCTCAACACCACCCCACTCCATTCACTTACGCAATTTCGTCATAGGATTAAGGTGAGAGCCCTTAACATGGCTTATTTCTATTTAATACATGCACTGAATATTCCTAAATTTGAATGTTTGTGTTTGATGGTGCCTAGATAGGCGTAGGTAGGGTGCTGTGGAGGCGGGTTGGCCAAAGTCCAGACCCAAATTAATTTTTCACAGAAGAGTTATTACAGTATTCATAAATCACGGCAGTGGTCCAGACCCAAATTGCCGCGATTTACGAGGATTGAGTGTACACATATTAGTTCTGCTTTGAAAATGTCTACCTTATTTAAGCATATGAAATTAGGTTAATCCATGGACTGGGGCAATAAGGCCAAGCTTGCAACCAATGCAAAATAACTTCAAATGTACGTCTTTATCTCAAAAATTAATGGTTTGACACACCTGTCCATGAAATATTTTTGCTTAAATCATCATAGTTATGGAGTTATTGTCATTGGCAACTTCTCTGTTGACAGGAAACTTGCACCTATGGATGCGGGGCTCACTCCTGCCACAGCCTGAGTGAGTGGCAGTTAGTCCAATAAGCCATCATCCGAGTGCGGTGTTACTTTTTAAAACCTTTTCTATCTTTCTGTCTTTTCTTGGCCACTATTAGCTTTGCATTTGATTTTACCAACAGGAACCAGACTTTCTAGGCCTGTCTGAGCCTTCATTGGACGATAATGCCAAGATAGATGGATCAGGAAGTGCATGAATTTCCTTCATAGTAGCTACTGCTCCATTGTTTCTGGACTCAACCTTTAGGGTGGAGATGAGAGACAATAGACAGCCAGATAATGTACCATAAAAACTGCTACACTGCTCCTACGAGAAACTCTGTGATGTGTTATTAAAAATCCTCTTTATATGAGGGTATTCACATGCCACAGGTCAAAGACCAATTACAAAGATGCAAGTAAAATCCTGAGTTCCATATAGGATGAGATATTGTTACTCATCTTCTGTCTTTGTGTCACGTGAAATCAATATTTTTTCCTTGGCCATCAACAATAAAAATAATTATACCACTTAGGAATTTGCACTGGAAAACCCAAACCACCTGTATGATTTCAAATGAGCTAATTATCAACACTGAGATGTCTTGTCAAAGAGCAACAGTATCCCTTGGTGCAATACATTATGCCAATTTGCATCACTGTTTCACTTCTGACTTATACTACTTATATAAAAAAATATAATAAAAAGCTTTTTGGACAACTCTGACATTATAATAATATTTAAGTCATGTTTAAGTATTCTGTTTCAGCACATGATTTATACTAATGTATATTTCCTGCAGAACTACAAATTTCATGAATGAAATCATCTCTGTACGTCACTTGAAAGATAACAACTGTTGGTAATTTACTGGAATAATCTTGAACAAGTATATGCTTGCACTGTGCAGTATATATATCTATGCCACTTTAGTGGGGGAAAAAAAAAAAAAAAAAAAAAAAGGAATGGAATGGAAGAAAAATTACAAGAAAAACAAGAAAATTTTACTTTGAGATTAAAACAGTAATGCTTCCTTAAATATATGAAGAACCCTTAGTGTGCTAAACTAAATTCACTGTAGCTTAAACCCTCCAACATTCTAACTTTTGTATTTTGGGGGGAGAACGAATGCCTATGTTTTTCCCTCTGGATATGGTAAGCGGCAACTAAATGGGGTGGGTTCATGAGGCAAGACGTTTCCTATCCAATACCTCCCTCCATTAATGGTGATGCGCGTTCAATCCCAGGATAGGGCAGGGAACAATCTGAAGATCTGGAGTTTGTTAAAATACTTCACTGTTTTCCACGTCATAAAAGCCTTCCATACTTATACCATTATACTAAGTGCTGAATGAGACAGCTCTAACATGCACAGCACTGAAAATGGAGAGTGGATTTTAGTGATGGAGAGGTGATATGTGAACGTGTGTCAAGAAGCCAGCTGGACTTAGGGAATGAGCTGTCATGTCTATTCCTCCCCCCCAAAAAAGGCACAGGAGGGGAAGCAATATGCATATACATACCACAAATATTTCAGCAGCTCCCGCTATTCCAGTGCAGTACTGATTTACCACTCATATAACATTGAAACAAAGATAAGGCATGTATAAAACACACCTGATATAAACTGCAAAAGCTATTTTTAAAAAGTCAATTCAATCAACAAAATTATCTAAATTGTCACTGAACAATATATCCAACTTTACAACTGTCTTGAATGTGATATCCCCGACTTAACAACACAGACAAATGCATGGTAGGTGAACTATTTTAACTCAGATAAAGCCTTAGTTAACCCGCCCCATGCCGGTGACATACATGTAAGGCGGCCCCTATATGCGCGTACAGTGCCAGCAACGTACATGTACGTCGGCAAGATATACAGTATTTGCCGAAATTCGAAAATTCAAATTAGGTGCCAAAAATCAGCTGGGAAATTCCTGCGCCTCACTAGGCTTCCCTTTATCATCTATATACCCCACAAGTGTCCTTGGCTTGAATAGCTTAGTTACTGACGAAGGAAATGAAGATCTACCTCAACTTGCTGGGTGTCGGTGGCAGCCGATAAAGTCTATGAGCGTTACTCTGAAGTTTTCAGCTGCCTGCTCAGGGAAAATCAACCTCAAATGCTTCTGTGAGTACTTCTATGGTTGTTCTCCATATTTTCTCATCATTTGTAATCTTAAAAAAAAAAAAAAAAAAAAAAAAAAAAAAAAAAAAAAATTGGCCAGCACTATGGCTCCATGAGGGTCCAAAGTCTGCTGGCATGCAGTGGGTAAAATAAATAAACATATACATACTACTGTGCGCCTTTATTTTTCTTGGGAGGTCTGTATACGCCCACTACTACTGCATGATCTCTCTCATACGGTTCCAAAGTCAGTTGCTCCTGGGGCTTGAGAAGGTCAGCCTGAAGCTTCTTGATCTCCCCAGCAAATACAGCCTCAGCAGGGGCCGTTGAATCAATACAGTTGGCCTTGATGGAGATGATGTAGTGGCCCCCAACCTTGAGGAAGTGTTGTGCATTGAGTGCCACAATACGAGCCTGGTCAGGTTGGGCTACATCAGCAAATATACAGTCAACCATGCTGCAAATCATACGGTACTTGTGTGGGTGACGAGCATCCTCCACAATGGGCACCACATTGGTCCGCTTCTTGGCCATGTTCACCAAGTCACGGCCAGAGCGATGTGAGAACTCTACTGCGTACACAACACCCTCCTATTGGGACAAAGAGAAACCAAAATTTCATTCATCATCTAATCCGTGTTGTCCGATGAGGAGCGCTGAAGCCCGGGGCTAGGCAAGTTGGTCCTGACATTTAAGATGAGTGAACAGCCTAACTCATCCCTGAGTGGCATTACGTGCGCAGTAAACCCCAACCACCCCTTGGATATAAACCTGCATGGGCTCAATCCAATTGGAGCACCTTAATTGCCCACTATGCCACCAGGTGCATGCCAAATGGTTTCCTGGTGTACAGGAAACCATTTGGCATGCCATTCAGTGTAGAGTCACCCACATACAGAAGGAAGAAGAATGAAAGAAGGAAAGAAAGACAAGAGGAAGGGTGGAAAGAAGGAAGAGAGAAAACGGCGAGCACCCGAAAGCAGCACTATATTGAGTGAGTGGTTAACGTCTTTAATCACTCAATGTAATGCTGCTTTGGGTGTCTGCCCTTTCCTCTCTTCCATCCTTCCTCTTCTGTCTTTCTTTCCTTCATTCTTTCCTCTTTCTTCTGCCTGTGGATGACTTCACATCCCTCATCTGTCTTTCTTTCCTTCACTGTTTCCTCTTCCTTCTGCCTATGGGTGACTCTACACTAAGTGACAAGCCAAATGGTTTCCTGCACACTAGGAAACCACTAACTACGCTGGGTAGTAACCACAACCAAATTATGGCGGCTGGTGGTTTAGTGGGTAATTAAGGCGCTCCAATAGGATTGAGCTGGTGCAGGTTTATTTCCAAGGGATGGTTGGGGTTTATTGCTCACATAATGCCACTCAGGGATGAGTGAGGCTGGTCACTCTCATCTTAAATGTCAAGACCAACTTGCCTATCCCCCAGGTTCCTATGCTCCTCTGTGGGGCGACATAGGATTGGATGATGGATGGATGTACTTTTTACAATCATAACTTTGGTACCAGGATTATGTTATTCAACTCGGGAAAGAGCTCATTTATTAAAGGGATTAATGATGGCTATGTCTATTTTCACCTGTCTGAACAGTCTCTCCAAAACTGAATAAAATAATCTGGTGGCAGCATTAATACAATATAAAACAAGTCATTGGAGTGAATGGGTTAAAACTTCCGCTGCAGCTGGTACATTTCAGTCATTTATTTTGGTCATCACCAGCAGATTCTAACAAACAGATGTTAGTAGTCACTAGCTTTTAAAAATTTCTTAAATCACTTTTTGTATGTGACTGGTACACCTAGGAATATTACTGTGCTGTGCTTCTCTCTTCAAGAGAAATGAAGTCAGTGAATGTACAGTGAGGTTGGAGGATGAGGAAACGGAAAATGTGAGTGCATTTAATACTTGGGTAGTGATGAATCAGGATGGATTTTTGGAGAATGAAAGGGTAGAACAAGGAAGAAAGGTTGCTGGTTCTTTGACTGCTGTGATAAGAAATAGGAAAGTGAGCATGGAAATAAAAAAGTCATTGCATGATAAGTATTGTGATACCAACTCTAATGTAAGGACGTGATGCTTGGATGTTGTTGGAAGGATACAAGTCAAGAGTGAGAGTAGTGGAAATGAGTTACTTGTGAGGAGCATGTGGAATTACATGGAGAGAAAGACTGACATATGAAGAAATGATGGAGCACTGTGGTGTGGATGTGACAGAAAGTGTCAGGAGAAATACACTGAGGTGGTTTGGCTATGTGGAGAGTATATGTGAGTGAGGTGGAGGGGGAGGCCGTGGATGAGACGGAGGGATGTAGTGGAGAGATATATGAGGGAGGGAAGTGTGAGCCAGGGGAAGGGCAATGAAATGGCAGGGGACGGGGCAACATGGAGGCATTTTGTTAGTAGCCACCCCTTACAGGATTAAGGCATCTAGCAACTGATTGACAGATAGACTAAGTTTACACCATGTAATTTTGTGCAACCAAGAGAAATCCTATACAGAAGTGTTATTATGGGCCAATTACGTTATAAGCCTGGCATGTACTCCAAAATATAACAAACTTTACAAAGTAATGCCTTGGTTTAAACCAGGGGGCATCAAGAAGAGTTAGTACAAGCAGTCTTCACCGTAAGTCAGGACTTTCCTTCTACAATCAACCTTTTCCATATAACTAGTAGTGTAAACTAGTAGAATGTAGTAAATGAGCTTCAAACATACAAAGTTTTGAAGCAATGTGGCACTGATGTGCATATGCTGGATCACAGTGGCTTTCAACCCTCTTCGTTGATTTTCTTCCTCCGAGAAGAAAGAAATAAGGAATGACATTGTACAATTCACGAAGTTGGATATTTGTTTAGAACCATCATACCACTGTCACGACACTGTGCAGTCATCACTCTGGCTCTCTGTTTTTTAAGGCTGACAGTGACCATGCTAAGTAAATAATATACAGTACTGTACTTACTGGTCCTACAATGTCGGATACGTGTGACACTGTTGTACCATTTGCAGCACCAAGATAAAGAACTTTTGAGCCAGGAGCCATGTGGATGTGGCCAATACCTCCAACAATACCTGCAGCAAGCTTTGAACGGAATGGATTCCACACACGGTACTCGATCTTTTCTGTTCCTTCCTAAAATGAAAACATATCCACAGGTAAGTGATTATGTACCATATGTATTGTAGTGGCCTGCTTGCACATGCCCGATGTGCACAGGCAGCCTGAAATTAAATACACAAATCACAACACAAAAAGATCTTATAATAAAACTTACTTGTTCCGGAAATTATAAATACTTGTACAAACAAACTTGAAAATCCATAAGGCACTGCCATTCAAAATGCTTAATAAAGACAGTGTACTACCATAATAAGTTCTGTGATGCTTCCCTGCTAGCTGTGGTATTGGAAGGCTTTATATAAAATATTTCTGTGCTAAGAATATGAAGCATACAACAAAACAGTAGGAGAAGGAAGGATACTCTCTAGCATTTGAGGAGTACCGAGAAATACAGAAGGTATGGGAAAACTGAGAAATACAGAAGGTACGACACAATGCTAACAGGGGAATAACACAGAAATTTTACTAATGATGTACAGTATTGATGAAAAAATTAGAGATACGTGGTATGAGAAGATGCTAAACCATCTCTAGATGACAGCAGTTAAACAAGGCAGTGCACCCTAAATGAAAATGAATATATGACAACATCACTACCTACAAATAGCTCTCCAATTCATCAACTGATAAACCATATTACCATAATCTTTTCAAAGACACAAGAATATATATACAGCATTGGTATGAAGTTATATGGTTACCACCCAGCATAGTAAATGGTTTCCTGGTGTACAGGAAATCATTTGGCATACCACTTGTAGAGTCACCCACAGACAGAAGGAAGAAGAAAGAATGAAGGAAAGAATGACAGAAGAGGAAGGATGGAAAGAAGGGAGAGAGAAATGGGCAAGCACTCGAGAGCAGCACTATATCGAGTGAGTGGTTAACGTCTTTATTTCAAAGATGTGTTTTTTACAGTCATAACTTTGCTACCAGGATTATGTTATTCAACTCGGGAAAGAGTTCATACTGTATATTAAAGGGATTAATGAAGGCTATATCCATTTTCACCTGTCAGAACAGTCTCTCCAGAACTGAATAAAATGGTTTGGTGGCAGCATTAATACAATATAAAACAGGTCAGTGGAGTGAATGGGTTAAAACTTCTGCTGCAGCTGGTACATTTCAGTCATTTATTTTGGTCATCACCAGCACATTCTAGTAGTTACTGGCTTTTCAAAAAATCTTTAATTGCTTTTTGTATGTGACTGGTACACCTAGGAATATTACTGTGCAGTAATTCTCTCTTCAAGAGAAATGAAGTCACTGAATGTACAGTAAGGTTGGAGGATGAGGAAATGGAAAATGTGAGTGCATTTAAATACTTGGGTAGTGATGAATAAGGATGGATTTTTGGAGGATGAAGTGCTTGAAAGGGTACAATATGGAAGAAAAGTTGCTGGTTCTCTAATAGCAGTAATAAGAAATAGGAAAGTGAGAATGGAAATAAAAAAGTTGCTGCATGATTGTATTGTGATACCAAATGTATATGTGGTAGATGGGGACGCCCATCATCCATTCACTCAATGTAGGGATGCCTTATGGTCTCTACACTGAGCGACATGCCAAATGGTTTCCTGTACCCAGGAAACCATTTACTTAGCTGGGTGGTAACCATATAACCGGGGTTTTTGGCCGGGTTAAGTGTCTCACAGATTCCCCTATCTGAAATCACTTAATCATGGCAAATGTTTTGGAGAGCTAGGGCCCAATACCTGCCCAAGGCCCCAACCAAAAAGGCATATTCACATGGCCATGAGAAATGTGAGAGGTGTGAATGAGGAGAGTAAGAGGATGGAAGTGGTGAATGTGTTCCAGAGTGCGAGACAAGCTGTGATGGCACTGTGTGAAACAAAGATGAAAGGATGTGATATGGAGGAGTGGGAGGATGTAAAGTGTGTAAGGTCAGGCATGAATCGGCGAGGAAGATGCAAGGAAGGAGTTGCTTTGTTGATGACTGAAGTGTGGCAGACTGGAGTGAGAGATTACAAATGAGTCAGCTCAAGATGCATGTATGTAAAGTTCAAGTCTGAGAAGATGAAAGTGGCAGAGATTGCAGCATATACACCATGTGATGATGGGTGTGAGAGAGAGAGAAAGACAGGTTTTGGGATGAGCTGGATGAAGCAGTGGGAGAAATGCCCAGGTGCTATAAAGTGATCGTAAAGGGCGATATGAATGGAAGAGTAAGCACTGGTCTGGAGGGTAACATAATGGGTTGTAATGGAGTACCAGGAGAAAATGATAATGGGAAGTGACTGAAGGATATGTGTCAGGGAAGGAGGTAGTGCATGTTACTGTGAGAGAAGGTGACTCCCAGTGTGATGTTACGGTGGATGGGGAGAGACTGGAACTGGTGAGTGAGTTCAAATACCTGGGTGCAGTGATAGAAAAGAGAGGAAAATGTGCAAAAGGAGTGGAAAGTAGAGTGACACAAGGAAGGAAAGTAGCTGGTGCAATGATGGCCTTGATAGGAAACATAGGCTTGAGTGTTGCAGCTGCATGAGGCTTACATGAAGGAGTGTTAGTGCCAACTTTAAAATATGGATGTGATACTATGGTGTGGCATGAAAATGAAAAGTCAAGAGTGAGAGCAGTGGAGATAGGACTGCTGAGGAATATACGTGGAGCACAGAAAGTGGATAGGATACGAAATACAGTAACATGATTCGTGAAAGATGTGGTGAGGAAGTCTGTGGACACCAGAATCAAAGAGAGTGTACTGAGATGGTATGGTCATGTGGAGAGAATGGATAACAATAGTGGTGAAAAAGGTATATCTGAGAGAATCTGAAGGAGGGAGGAGGCAAGGTAGGCCAAGGAGAAGGTGAAGGGATATAGTGGATGAGTGTGTGAGGAAGAGGGGTTTGGAAGTCGGTGAGGCTTGGGGACTGACAAGAGATTGAGCTGGCTGGATGAATATTGTGAGGAGAAGCACATGATCAGGGATTTGGCACCCCATTTTTAACGTGGCAGCGTCTGGACTGACTCTATCGGATATGTTTAAGTGAAGATACAGAACATGGTGAATGTTTTAGGCATATCAGATAAAGCCAGGATTCTGGGGGCTTGAATGGTGGGTGAATGGAAGCGTGGCCCATTGGATTGGGCAAATTTAGGCTGTCTGGGCATTGCTACTCCTCACCCTGCCCTATGGTGGGAAAGGAGGTCTGAATGATGATGATGATGATGATGATGATGAGTCTTGGCATCAATTTTATTGTACAGTGCTGTATATAATACAGAAACTGGGTCATTTTGTATAACAAAATGGGAGAAAAAAACACAGCAAAACTGAAAAGAAGTGCCCATAAAACACACACTGACCCACTTACCTCAACACTGACTCTCTTCTCCCCATAAACACTCTCTCCAATGACCATATTCCTTGTAGCTAAGACATCCTCCTTCCCACGGACAATGAATACCCCTTCATGGCGATGGGGTTCTATCAACACTTTCTTTCCTCCTCTGAAGCCACCACCACCTGTGCCACAAACACATAGCATACTGTAAGATGGGGTTAGGGCAGTATTCTGGGGTAACCGAATGTATTTTTAAAGATTGTACTTATCATAATAAAAAATGGGATATCTGCAGACTGGTTCAGTTTTGTGTAATTCTGTGAACATTCATATTGGAGAAAAACCCTGTCTTGAGCATCTCCATCCATACTTCACTAACCCATCTCTGTTCACTAATAATTTTCCAATGACAACTTTCATGCCTCACCTTCTCAGACATTCTCATTTTTGTCTTTTGGGTCATTGTATCCTCAAACTCATTCATGAATATAATTTTTGTTACTCCATTCATCTATCTATCTATCTATAGCCCGACGCCCTAATCCCGCAAAGGGTGGCCACAGACAAAACGCCTCCAAGTCACTCTGTCACCCACCATTTGACTCCCCTCCCCCCAACTCACTCCCTCCTCCCTCATATACCTCTCAACTCCATCCCTCCACCTCATCCTCGGTCTACCCCTCCCTCTCCCTCCCACCACCTCACCTACATACACCCTCTTAGTCAGTCTTTCATTCTCCATTCTCTCCACATGTCCAAACCACCTCAGTGTATTTCTCCTAATCTTTTCAACCACATCCACATCTACCCCACAACGTTCCTTCACTTCTTCATTCGTCAACCTGTCCCTCCACGTCACTCCACATGCTCCTCTCAAGTAACTCATTTCCACTGCTCTCACTCTTGACTTGTTCCCCTCTTGCAATGCCCATGCCTCGCTTCCATACGTCAGGGTAGGGATCACAATACCATCATGCAGTGACTTCTTAACTTCCATACTCACCTCCCTATTTCTCATCACTGCTTTCAGTGTACCAACAACCTTTCTTCCCTGCTGTACCCTTTCACGTACTTCATCCCCCAAAGTTCCATCCTTACTCATCACACTACCCAAGTACTTGAATGCACTCACATTCTCCATATCCTCTCCATCCAACCTCACTGCACACTCTGTGACTTCATTCCTCTCAAACACCATAACTTTACTTTTGTTTACATTAACTTTCAGCTTCCTCCTCCTACACACTGTCCCAAATTCATTCACCAAACCTTGCAACTCCCATTCATCTTCACTCAACAATACTGTATCATCAGCAAACAGCAACACCGGAAGCTTCCAAATCTCACCCTCATTCATTAGGGCCACCCCCACATCCACTGCCCTACCTTGTACTTCCTTTACAACCCCATCCATATATATATTAAACAGCCATGGAGACATTACACACCCCTGTTTCAGTCCCACATTGAGATCAAAGAACTCACTCAGCTCACCATCCACTCGCACCGTAGCCCTAGCTCCCTCGTACATATTCTTCACAGCACTCAACAATTTCCCCTCCACTCCATATATTCTTAATATCTTCCACATACCATTCATACCTGCTCTATGTAAGCATATTATCTAGGAACACAATTTTCTACCTTGTGAACAATAAACTATTACATATTTCATGAATTCCACAAACCTCTGTACAGTAAACTCTCAATTATCCATCACTGCAATATCTGGCCCAACGCAATATCCAGCACTGCAGGCTCGGCTCTATTAAAGCAATATCTGGTGAAATTATGCAATATCCAGCACCGAAACGAGACGTAACAGTCTTTTCTATGCAATATCTGGCATTGAGGTATATCATCCGGCTAGTAAAAAACAGTAGCCAACCGGAGCTGTATTACTTTAATGTATTTTGTTCTTAATTTTCACTTTTTACTCATGGGAAAGTTTTTAGGATAGAAGTTTGAGACAGATAATAATGCAATATCCGGCTCAATGTAGAATACTGAGCCAAAGGGGGGTGCTAGGCAATATCAGGTATTGGCTGAATTAAGCCTGATAATTAAGATTACTGTGGCATTTGAGTGCAGTATTATCCTACCAGACCTACATATTTTTTAAAGTTCTTTTCCTGGGGGGCATTAAGTTCACATCAACTACAACTCTTCAACCAATCAAAAGTTCCACTGCTTCCCATAAATCAGATTTGCCAATTTCCTCCAACTAACATCTCAACTGGATGAAAAAAGCTGTAATACTCTGGAATCAAATACTAACCTCGTCCACCTCCGCGACCTCTGCCACCACCACCCCCTCTCCCTCGGCCACCACCTCGACCTCCAGGAGAGAAACCACCACGTCCACCAGGCGAGAAGCCACCACGTCCACCAGGTGAGAAGCCACCCCGACCTCCACCGCCACCACCACGACCACCACGGAAACCACCACCACCACCTCGGGGGGAGAAACCTGAAACGAACACATCACATATCATTGCTACCCCTAACTCTTTTCTTATTTCCTACTAAAGGATAACAAAAGGCAAACTCCAGAGAAAATGGAAAGAGAAAACTGACAGAGGGAAAATTAGTCAACGGGATGCCCAATGAAATGGGCAATACACCTATTTACTTATCATTCAGGTCCCAGAATTCTGGTTCCATATTCCAGGTAAGATAAAGCACATATATATAGATTAGGAATTTTTCTCTATGGATGCATATTTTTAATCATCTGAAAAAAGTAAAAACACACATTAAAATAAAGGCAGATACAGCTGAAATTAAAGGTCCATGGTAATGCAGATGACATGTTGTGTATGGTATGAGGTTAGTCACGAGTTTCTATAAGTCATGGTCTCTCTGGCTGGATGACCAGCAATAACATCATAGCTGACTGATTTGTGATACTTAAGCATTTATCCCCTCCAAATCTACAAAGACTAACAGTTCATGTCTACATACCAGGTCAACTGTGCACAGACACCTGGTGGTCTAGTGATTGAGCACAGAAGTCATAGGAAGAGGGCACATTGTATGCAAAATTATTCAAACCCTCTTAAGGTGAATACACTTTTTTTCTATTACCGTACTGTATACAAAATGCTGCCAGGGAAATAAGCTGGTCTCCTACCCTTAAAAACCACATCATATGAACAAATATTAATATCAAGCATTTGCAAAACAGTTATCTTTACGTAAAATATTAGATACAGCATAAATAATGACACAAAAGGGTATTTTCACAAATTAGACTTCATAATTTCCCTCAGACTTCTTAAACCTGAACAGCTGCTGCACAGCGAAGGCAATGTCATTTGTCATAACATTATTATAGACTACATAAAGACTTGGATGCCCTAGATGGGTCCTAGTTGTTTTTTGACACCCGTAATCATGCTGTTAAGAAATAAATACAGTATAATGTAGAAGTAAAGTTTTGCATCAGAACTGGATAAAATGTTTTACTCTTTTTTATAATACTTCAGAGCTGGATAAAAATGTTTTACTCTTTCTTATAATACTATAGTAGGACTCGCCTACGTTTGCGGCTGTGGTGTAGCCCGCACCTGTGTACAGTGTTGCCACGTTTTCTATACCGTTATCTCTCTCTCTCTCTCTCTCTCTCGCCGACTGGGTGTGGAAGTGTTGCCGCTCGCGAGTGAATATTTTTTTTTTTTTTTACTTCGGTATTGGCATATGCCTACTATTTTGTCCTACATATTAGCTTATGATTATAAATGTGATTATTCCTCGTCCTTAAAATTATGGTAAAAGCCGGTAAATGTGAGCATTTTTCCCTAGCAACACCTGTACAAGCTATGGTTGGGTATACGAAGGTACTTTACCGTAGGCCAGACTGGTAAGTGTTGCCACTCAGAAGAATTACATGAATTATTTCTTTTACTTTGGATATTGGCATATTTCTTCTTTTTTCAGGCTCATTATCTTATATCCATAACTGTGATATTATTACCCACCCTAAAACTACGCTAAAAACCATTAAAAGTGACTACAATTTCTTTTAGCAACACTGTACAATATGTATGCCATGTTTCTGTGTTACTGTATAAATATTTTATGCATAATAAGATTACTGTTGATTCATCCATCAAAATACACAAGTGTAAGTTTTATTCATCTGAATTTATCGAATTTGTGATGCCTTGTACATAAATAGCTTCCGTTTCACATCGCAAGTTGGGGAAACATGGCACCATTGTACACAGTTGCGAGCCACACTACAGCCGCAAACGTGCGCGAGTCCTACTTTACCTGTATCACACCTACACATGAAGCAAAGGTGCACAGTTTGGTTAATCTGCGGCTTCACACATTTTTTTTCTTAAATGTCATGTTATGTTTCACACTGTCTGTCCAAATACCAGTGCAGGGGTAAGAGTTTTCTCTATGACTTCTGTTACAAATGCTTGTGTTAAATATGAGCACAGTAAATAAGGAGGGGAGAAGGGGGGCCCTTCCAGCTCCGAGGTTCATCCACCATCAACCTGAGCAAATTTTCTCAATGTAAATGTGACTGACCATGGAGCAAGGAGCTGAAGAAACCCCCTTTTCCCTTTCTTTTTTTGCTAAATATTCAATACAGCATTCATGATGGAAAATAAAAAGGAAGATCCCCTAATTCAATCAAACAATGTCAAATATGGTCCTGTACCACATTTAAAAAATGAAGGGTCATACCGGAAGCTATCTAAAACTGCAATACAGTCCACGCTTTTAAAGCATTATTGTACAGTGGGCTGTTTTACTTACTGGCACTGTACTAAGCACGAAAATTACAAAACAAGGCAGTATTTAAACCAGTCAAATGTGAAATGGCTCTCAGGGAGCGAAACCATTACATACCTGAAAATATACAAGAGACAAGAATCATGGCAGGTGGAAAATCAATAAGTAGTGCGACCTTTAGGCACCCAAAACTGTAAGTCACATCTCGCTATACGATGCTGCCACCTGATGGGTTTTCTTGAGCTACTCCACCCAACGCGATCCAAGTGATACCTCATGCAGTGTGCATTTTAAATTAACCAGTGGCAGCCCTAATTCAAGCCGACCCAACCAATGCCAAGGTGATCCACAGCTAGCTCTGTGAAGAAGCTGTGCACATTTTCACAATGTCCGCATGTTGCAAGTGTTCTCCCTTCAAAGTTATCCACCTTGCTTATGAAAATGATGTAGTCAGCATTGACTATTTCCATCAACATGGCATACCAATATTATCAAAATGGCAAAGTGCCAAAACTGCAGTTATCCATGTTGGTACAGGTCAACAATCATGTCAGGTGATGTAATCGTGCACGTGGTTGCCATGTCTGAGAGGCTCCCATCCCCATAGATGCCCAGGTGGCTGAATAAGCTGAAACTATACTTCCCTGAGGTAAGCAGCTTTCACAGTCATGCATGGAGGATTTGAAGTTTTCAGAGGTTAGATTTTGTGGCGGTCAGATGGCTTATGTAATGGGGAGGGATTCTGGAGGGATGAAGCCCCTCTCCCCCAGTTAGAACAGGTTAGATTTGATTCACATAGATTTTCAATGAATTCTGATCAATTTTCATGATTTTATTTCATGCCTGATTAATGAATTTCAGCTGATTTTTATTATTTTATTCTGTATCTCATTCCATCCCCCTGATGGGGTAGGAATACTCTGCGACAAAAATGTCGCAAAATCGATCAGAATACGTAAAATTAGCTTTGGGAAAGGACCTGGGAATGCAAGTATCATGTTATCAGACTTTCTGTCCTCAGCATGTCACAGAGAGTGCAACAAGAGCCAACAGCCAATTAGGCATTATCAAGAGGAACTTTGCATACAGTACATCAACAAATGCATACTGGTGCCACTTTACTTGTCACTAGTATGACCCATCCTCAATTTGAGTGCAATGCTGGTCCCCAAACCTACTAAAGGATATCCAGCTTCTAGAATAGTTGACTACAAAGCGTGACCAAATGTGGTTTGGAGTTAGTGCGGCTATCCTATGAGGAACTATGCAAGAACTTTGGGCGTCAGACACTAGGTGACGGGTGTAAGAGGGGGCATGGCCCAAAATTTCAAGCTGCTTCATGGATATGAAGGTATCACCATCCCCAGGTTCTTCCACAATACAAAACACCTGAGAGGACACTCATTGAAGCCTGCCAAGCCAGATCACTGGAGGACAACACTGAAGGAACCTTCATTCCCAAAAAGAGTACTCAATGACTGGAATGCAATCCCAGAAAGTGTAGTCACAGGATGGTAAAATTATCGTTTCAACCCAAAACCTAACTTTTCATTTCTTTTTTCTGGAACCTAACAATTTTTGAGTTTTCTGTTATTTTTCAAATGTCAATTTTGCCCCTCCGAAACGGGCAATTTGCAATAAATTCGCCAATAAAAACTCTACAGAAATCCCTAAAATACTGTAGTTAGTTTCTAGAAAAAATAATACTGTATACTTGATTACCAATTTTATTGGAAATTACCAAAGCAGTGTGGTAAACTGGTCGTGCTGTATCAATCTATTGTCAGATGCCATAATCCCGTAAGGGGTGGCCATTTGACTTTGAGTTATATGTTTTACTGGGAGGGGCATTAACCCTCCACCAACCCACTTGTTGACACGTAGGGAACACGTATGGTTTGGTTATATGGTTACCACCCAGCGTTGTAAATGGTTTCTTGGCTTACAGGAAACCATTTGGCTTGTCACTCAATGTAAAGCCACTGAACTAGTTAATGTAACCAAACCAAACCTAACTTTGTAAGGCCATGCTGTATTAAACTATCCTTAAGTCACTGGCTGTTGGCTTGCCCATATGGCTTGTAGAGACAGGCTGCAGCGACAAAGATGTGGTGAAGTGTATTAGTCGTATGTTCCTTTACACACAAATATTTTGAAAAATAATAACGGAAGTGATCTCTAAGAAATTTAACAGATGCCTGGCCGTTTTCTAAAAAATTTACAATGACTTGTAAAACTCAGTCACAAGTCTGATAGGTGCACTCAATGGTTGCCATGGCTGGACTAAATTCAAATTTATCAGACAGGCCCCCCTTTTCCATTTTGAAAAGTTAGGTTTGAAATCACTGGCCTAAAACAAAACAAAATGCAAAGAGGTTGCTCATTGGCCATCGTCTATGACTCACTCAAAATGGCTGCCCTCGACATTATGTCACTGATAGGCCAGTGGGCTTGACTGGTAAAATGCGGTGGAAACAAACATACACACACACACACACACACACACTCATAACTCACAAGATCTGGCCAAAACAAGACCAGCTTCTGACCGAATTTTCAGAAAAAACAAAAAAAAATCTGTACTATCATTAACTTGTGGTGGTAAGTGCTGGTACTGGTACTCAAAATTCTTATCACTGAGAGAACTATCCATTGGCAAAGAGAAAAATAATGAATTCTGTTTTGGGTTAAAACAATAATAAAACCCACAGGGCCTACAATACCAACATTCAAGTATGATAATTACATTATGCAAAGTACTGGCTGAACATGTCTTAAGAGGTGGGGCTACACAAAAACTTTACTTTTTATTCTGCACTACCGGGTAAATATTCACAAGTAGGCATTCATGTATAAATACTGGTAATTTTTTACCAAATGGGAGTGGTGATTCCATCCATCCATCCATCATCCAATCCTACATTACCCCAAGAGGAGCGTAGAAGCCCGGGGCTAGGCAAGTTGATCCCGACATTTAAGATGAGAGTGACCAGCCTCAATCATGCCTGAGTGGCATTACGTGAGCAATAAACCCCAACCACCCCTTGGATATAAATTTTCAATGGCTCATTCCAATTGGAGCGCAATAATTACCCACTAAACCACCAGGTGTCAAAATTTGGTTATATGGTTACCACCCGGGCATAGTAAATGGTTTCCTGGTGTGCAGGGTAGAGTCATCCACAGGCAGAAGAAAGAGGAAAGAATGAAGGAAAGAAAGACAGAACAGGGAGTGTAAAGTCAACTGTAGGCAGAAGGACAAGGAAAGAATAAAGGAAAGAAAGACAGAAGAGGATGGAAGGAAAGAAGGTTGAAGAGGAAAGGGCAGACACCCGAAAGCAGAACTAGCCTACGTGATTCCGCCTACAACAAACTAATGATCTCAAGGTAAGTAATTTTGGCACATATGCGACACAGATACAATTATACCTCAATATACAATACCCCTGGATCGAAACCCTAGCTTAATGATGGGGGTAAATACCACCATACCTGGCCTAACCATGGCCAAACCCCGGTTTAATGAAGGGTTTTTATTTTTTTTACCGATTTTGATATTCTAGACTAAAATTGTGTGTCTAGGTTGATTTATAAACTGTTTTCAGACTTAGACTAATGTGTTTTGCCATAAGTGGGGTGAACATTGTCATTGGGGGTACAGTTTACTAAGCCTGATTTTTTCCAGACTTATTTGACGATTTTCAGATTTTATTTGTTGGTTTTAGTGAGTTATTTACAGGTGTTAGGCTTAGTTTAGTGGTAGGTGGTGGCGACCATCATCCACTCACTTGATGTAGTGCTGCCTACTTCTTCCTTAGCCTTTACCATTCTTTTTCTGTGCCTGCCCTCCTCTCTTCCTATTTCTCCCATCTTTCCTGTCACTTCTTATTGCTTTTCTTTCCTTTACAGGTGGCTTTATATTGAGTGACAAGCCAAATGGTTTCCTGTAAGCCAAGAAACCATTTACAAAGCTGGGTGGTAACCATATAACCAAACCATACGTGCTCCCTACGTGTCGACAAGTGGGTTGGTGGAGGGTTAGTGCCCCTCCCTGTAAAACAAATAACTCAGAGTCAAATGGCCACCCCTTACGGGATTATGGCGTCTGGCAATAGATAGACAGGTAGGCTTAGTTTACATTCTTTTATGGGTGTTAGGCTGAGTTTGCATGCTTTGACAGCTGTTAGGCCATTTAGATTGGCTTTAAACTTGTTTTGGGGCTCATTTGGGTGGGTTTTGGACTTGGTTGGGGAGAAACCCAAAGCTGAAAAACGCATCCCATTACGTTTTAAATTTACCCCAATATATGATACCCCGCCTAATGATAGGTTTTTATCTAACCAATTACATCGTCAAACAGGGGTATACCTAGTTAACAGTTGAATTGTGACTGCAAAGAAGTGCTGGGAAAATGACAAAATATACCTCTTCTGGGGTATTTAAGGAAGTGGCCAGGTCGCCTATGGCAAAGTTTACTGATGATCTCTCTGACAGGACGCGTTGTTTACCAGTCATTGCTCAAACTGGACACATCAATGTATCTCGTGTTACAGCCATGGGAAACCTAACCTAACCAAACTATGCATAATCCAACCTAACTTCATTTGCATTTGACAGCAAGCTTTCAAATTAAAAAGTGAGCATTAGAAATGTTAAATATGGGTGGTTACTGGCAGATGTCGGCTGAATATTTACACATTCCAAGTCCTCATTTATATTTTTCAGAGGTAAGCTTATAAAAATGCCCAGTTGCTGTGGTAATCCAGGAATACTAACAAGTAACCTGTGAAAGTTTCATTACTTATCAAACGAATATAGCCTTTTCATATTTCCTCTTGAAATGAGTCTTTCACAGGCAATTATACCTGGATTACCACAGCTACTGAGACTTTTTAAAAACTTACCTCTGATAACTACAAATGAGGATTTAGAATGTGTAAAGATTTTGCCAACAGCCAGCCATGTTTAATATTCCTATCGTGCATTTTTAAATTTGAAAGCTGGCTGTCAAATGCTAGAGAGATTAGCTTGGATTATGTTAGATTTGGTTAAATCCTTAAGTTTCCCACTGCTTTGACACAGAATACACTACTGTGTCCAGCCGGAGTGATAGCTGGTAAACAATGAGGGCAAAGTAGACTGAATGCAGCCAGTTGGAGATCACTGGTAAGCACTGCCTGGCTGCTTCCTTCAATACCCCTCAAAAGGTATAATTTGTCTTTTTTCAAATCACTTCTTAACCTCACAGTGGAACAGTTAATTGTGTTGCTTTTGCACCAAAATTACCCTGAGATCGTAGGTGGAACCGCAATGCCCGTTTAGTAAATAATTAAGAAAGATTCAGTTCAAAACAAAATATTGAAAGGCCGCGCCCGTTCGGTGAAGAATTCATTAAATTATTGCTAACCCCCAGCAGTGGAAATGAGTTACTTGAGAGGAGCATGTGGAGTGACGTGGAGGGACAGGTTGACAAATGAAGAAGTGAAGGAACATTGTGGGGTAGATGTGGATGTGGTTGAAAAGATTACCGGTAGGAAAAATACACTAAGGTGGTTTGGACATGTGGAGAGAATGGAGAATGAAAGACTGACTAAGAGGGTGTATGTAGGTGAGGTGGAGGGAGGGGTAGACCGAGGATGAGGTGGAGGGATGGAGTTGAGAGGTATATGAGGGAGGGGGGGTGAGTTGGGGGGAGGGTAGTCAAATGGTGGGTGACAGAGTGACTTGGAGGCGTTTTGTCTGTGGCCACCCGTTGCGGGATTAGGGCGTCGGGCTATAGATAGATAGATAGATAGCTACCCCCTCCCCCCTCGGTGCCCTGACTCATTAGAATACGGTAGCCCTACTATAATTTATGCCTAATTTTGTTCCAGCATGTTTGGTGAAAAAAAAAAAAAATCTAAGCTAATCTGCTGATGTGCTGCATTCACTCTGATCTGAAAAAAAAAAAAAAAAAAAAAAAAAAAAAAAACAGGAGGGAGGGTGGTCAATGGATATAACGCCCTAAAATCCTCCCTTGAGAAGAACGGTCCATGATTTCATGCACGCTGACATGATGCACTAACCGGAACGTTGCCTGTCAGTAGTCTAAACTGCTTTGAATGTAACTACTAACCTGGTCTACCCATGATTTATGAACAGAATTGGTTCTTGATGCAGGGTTAAGCCAAAAGACAGAACAATTACCACGTGTTACCCGAACACCACAAACACGTGTAAACAAACCCCACTTCGCCCCCGCCCGCTCTTTACGCTGTACATGGGGAATAGGAACGAAAATTGTATAGATTTACAAATAAGTGATAATTATAGTCCTTGAAGTAATTCAATTATATATAGTTTCTAAAAATTCTAATAATTTATAAGATATACAATTTTTACATTCTTTTTCAAGTCAGTTTTCTCATGCATGTGGAATGATACATATGAAAAGCTGCAGAACAAAAATTATATATATATATATATATATATATATTATATATATATATATAATGTTAATTACTGAGTGTATTACGACGTAGAAATAAAACATTTCAATTCAGTTACATCAACTCAATTGAAAGCCCCCTAAATTTCATAAAAAATAATAAGGCCCACTAGGCTGACTTTTTTCCACATTAATAAGGCAACATGTCGACATTACATAAGACCAAAATAAATTATTTAATAACTGAGTTCATCCAATATGGCAATCAATGGATGCAGACGATAATCACAGGAACGCGAACGAAACAGCTGGCAGTCAGCTGGCAGCAAGCGTTGTGGTAGGTTAAAGTTAGTGTTCAAGATGGCTTCAAATGGCAATGGTTGTGTTAAAGATGCAAACCTCATCAGAATTGGCTCCAGAGAAAGCGAGGTAAGACTATACATATATATATAGCTGACAATATTTACTTAATACATATTGCTTGGTTACACTGGGATTAAAATATCTGTTGAGCAACCTTCCCGGTTTATTCCTACTTTTTTTTTTTTTTTTTTAAATCGCGATCCACCTGAGGCTGTCAGGGTTTCCCAGATGGACAGTGCTTCTAGAAACTCAGGGGGGTATTTGGGAAACATTAGTGCCATTTTATAATCATAAACGTGAATGAAGTTAACTGAGATTTTCTAACCTTTGGATAAAATATGTATTTATATATACCGTAATTGCTTTTTTGTTTACAGTCGTGAAAAATAAAGGAATGAGCCTCCCACACTCCAAGGCCCCTTTCCTCCCACCAATCTAAACCATCCTGCCTACCTCCCTTCTACACTACTCACAACCTAGTCCCTCCACACTTCCCTACCTCTCATCACTCTTATCATATCCCTTCCCTCCCCACTCTCCTCCTTTCCATCACGCCACACCTCCATCCCTTCCCCCACCACTCCAAACCTCTCTCCCATTACAAACCTTCTTCCCTCCCACTATTCCAATCCTTCCTCCCTCACACCACTCCAAGCCTTCCTCTCTTATCACTCCAAGCCTCCCTCTCTCCTGCCCCTCACCCCTCCAAGCCTCCTTCCCTCTCATCATTCCAAGCCTCTCTTCCCATATAGCTACCAGTATAGGCTATGCCACACATCTTAAAACAAGAAACAAACTGTAAACTGTACATCTAGAACAACAGTAGGAATAGTAACGTCAATAACAACAAATTGTGCATACACACATACAACCGGTAAATACCGTACGTACAGTACTCATGCAGCTGGGGTCATCAACTATCATCAGTACTATTATTGTACTGCTGCTGGCGTTGTAATCTATGCTACCTCCTCCTCCTCCTCCTCTGACCATCACCACCACCACTACTACAATGACAACTACTGCTGTATTAGCAGCAGTAGTTATTGTTTATTAATAGTAGTTGTAGTTATACATACACCAAATAAAAATACAGTATTGGCAGCAAACAATCTTATCTCAGAGCAACTCCACAATTATCTTGAAAAAATTGATCTGTTAAAGTTGTACCGGTAGTCAGCATGATTTGACGTTTTTTGGAATGAGTGAGAGGAAGGGAGGGAGGGGTGAATGTGTGTGTGTGTGTGTGTGTGTGTGTGTGTGTGTGTGTGTGTGTGTGTGTGAGAGAGAGAGAGAGAGAGAATATTGCACTATTGGTGAAAGGACTGCAGGAAGGAGGTGCTTGTGGATTTGCTTGCTTTCAGCCATGTGTTGTTATGTAAGGTAGCTACTGTATATTTTCTGGTGTGTGTGTGTGTAATTCACTGGGTTGGTCAGGATCACTTGATGGTCGTGATCGTCAAGTTTTACCCCCCTGGAAGGGAGCTGAGAGCTCATATAGTCTGATCTAAGGGCAAGGCTGTAACCTTCACACACACATACACACACACACACACTCACACACACACACACACACACACACACGTTCCTTTGCTCAAGGGGGACAGTAACCACCCACTTCGTCAGTACTTTTCGCAACCAGAGTGAGGCGCGAACTCCCGCCTACCAGATTGCAAGCGAGAACGCTACCACTGAGCCAGCGAGCAGTGTGTGTGTGTGTGTGTGTGTGTGTGTGTGTGTGTGTTTTAGAGAGAGAGAAAAAAAATATTGCACTATTGGTGAAAGGACTGCAGGAAGGTGCTTGTGGATTTGCTTGCTTTCAGCCATGTGTTGTTATGTAAGGTACAGTACGGTAGCTAATGTATATTTTCTGGTGTGTGTGTGTGAGAGAGAGAGAGAGAAATATTGCACTCTTGGTGAAAGGACTGCAGGAAGGAGGTGCTTGTGGATTTGCTTGTTTTCAACCATGTGTTATGTAGCTTCCTGGTACTGTATATTTTCTGGTGTGTGTGTGTGTGTGTGTGTGTGTGTGTGTGTGTGTGTGTGTGTGTGTGTGGCTTTGTATCTCTGGATACTGGATGAAAAACCTGCCACAGGCTCAAGAGCCAACATTACAGAGATGAGCACTGTGGCTAAGCACCTCATGGTGTGTGTGTGTGTGATAGAGAGAGAGAAAGAGTGCCAACTATAATGGGGTCTATAAATACCCACATTGCCTGTAGGCGAAGTGGAGATCCTTTGTTTGGCTCAGTGGTAATGTGTGCATTTGGAGTGCGGGGGCCTGAGTTTGGATCATTGCCAGGACAGTGTGATTAATTTGTTAAGTTTCATATCAGTTATTACATTTGGTTGGCAGTGGTGTGGGATGTGAGGCGAGGCTTGGTTGGCAATTTGATGATGTTCCTTGGTGACCTGACAGCGTCCCTGTCCTTACATCTCGGGGATGTGCTGTTCGGTGTGATCCGCAGCATCCCCAGTGGTGGCCTCCAGTGCTACTTTATCGTGTGTATCGGAAACTCACCAAATTAATCACCAAGGGGAGAAAAGGGGGATGTAATGAGGTTCATAAATGCCTGCATTGCCCATGGGCAAAGTGGGGATCCTCTGTTTGGCTCAGTGGTAATGTGCGTATATTTGGAGTGCGGGGGCCTGAGTTTGAATCCCGGCCTGGACAGTGTGATTAATTTGTTAAGTTTCATTTCAGTTATTACACAACTGCAAAAGAAATATACCAGGTACTGTATTCTCCTAAAACTCAGCCACACTCATACAATATGATAAAACCTCATTGTAACAGACTACGGTAATTGGGGCCCAGATCTTTCTGAAAAAGCGAAAGTTCGATAAAAGCGACATCTGGACTTCCCTCTGCTAACCCAGACTTTTTCCAATATATTAGACATTAGTCCAGATCACACCAATGGTTTTTCACTACCATTGCAGTACTGTACTGTATTATACATTCACAATAATATTCCAATGGTATACTGTATATAATAATACTGTACTGTACACTGATAAACATGTCTTTTATTAATTTTATTGTGGTGAACAAAACTGTAGTGGTCAGGCAGTCCAGACTGCTTCTGGTTTTATCAGACTTTTTCCAATATATAAGAATTTAGTCTGGTCAGCTCCTCGATTCCAAGAAAAGTGAATTCCAGTATGCTGTATTGCAGTCCGTTATATCTAGGTTTTACTGTACTTTCATTTTCCTGCAGTTCATTTTTGTCTCAGTCTTGCAAGATGCAGTAACACATCATTAAGCATTGGTGCCGTTTTTTTTTTTTTTTTTTTTTTTTTTTAGCCAGTACAATGAATCCAGGAATTTAGATGGATTAAATGGGAACCATGGTATTGATGATGATGGTGGTGGTGAAATTAAAGGGTTGTACTATACTGTATTGTAATGTGCTTTTTCTTCTTTATTTTCAACAGTTGGCCTTGAAGCAAACATACATGGTGAGAGATGCACTTCAGAAAGTTCACCCACAGCTCAAGTTTGAAATCAGTAAGTACAGGTACTGGTATTTAATGGTGAATACATATTGCAACAGGCAGTCCTCTGTTAGTCACGAATGTATTCCAGAATATCACAACTTTTTCCATACAAATAAGTTAGGCTGTAGCTAGCTACTATAAAACACGGGAAGTGGCACATCAGATTCATAGGTACCATAGCAATATTCTGTAATCAGATGTCTTAATAGCACAAAAAGAAGAAAGTGATGTATAGTGAGAACATACTAGTGTATACTGTACTGTATATCTGACTCACAGATGAGTAAGAATTGTAGCATTTCGTGGCAGCAAGACACTTCTGTTTCTTCTCAGTGTACAGTACTGGGGGCTGTCAACTACATTTACCTAAGTGTTCATCTTTTAAGCAATACTGAGTTGGCAAGCTGTAAGAAAACAAAATTCTTGAGGGAAAATATACTTGTGCTTTGACAACTGAAGTCTTGATAAATCAGTGTCATTTGTATCCTTTCCACCATTAGGTTCTTTAGGCATTTTGCACTGTTGACTTTTCATGTCTGAAAGCCCTATGCAAAGTTGAATACCCGTATGTTATTGCCTGAATAATATGTAGATTATGGATAATATAGAGGTTGATGGGAACTATTTTTCATCTTTTCTGTCTATGAGGCCTCTTCAGCAATCTCAGTGAAATATTTTGGCAGTGACTAAAGTTAAAAAAAAATAATAATAATAATTGAACTTAATGGTTTAACATTTGGCCCCTGTGAGAGTCTCAGTCTTTGCTGAAAGATTTTAAAATCATTTAAACTAGTATTCATGGCTCAGAATTTTTCTTTCTTTTTTTTTTTTTTTTTTTCTAGTTACAATGAAGACCAAAGGAGACAAGATCCTCAGTGTAGCATTGTCAAAGATTGGAAGCAAGAGTTTGTTTACAAAGGAACTGGAGTTGGCGCTGGAGGAGGGTCAGGTGGATATGGTGGTGCACTCACTGAAGGTCAGTCACATTCCTTCTTCACACTCCCCATCACTTCCTTCCTATTATGATTAGTGTTTTTTATCGTCCTTCCAGCCTTGCTTCTTTGACTTTTTTAATACAGTATATCCTTCCTTCCTTCCCTCCTCCTGTATATACAGTTTCATTTTTTCCTTCCATCTTTTCTCCCATTCGTTGTTTTGATTCATTCCTTTTATTTTTTTTTCCTTCCTTTTTGTGTCTTCCCTTGCATCTTTACATCTCCCTCCTCTCTTCCTTATTCTCCCATTTCTCTTCCCTTTCATTTCTCTCTGTCCTCAGTTTGAAATGTCCTTTTATGATCAGGAAACACAATAACAGAAATAATGCTGGAGACAGAGCCAAGTCTACCCTCTACCTGATATGGTAAGTTTGAGGCATTGTGTTGTTTATTGCTGTTATGATATATGCCTTCTTTCCTTCATCCCTCTTCCCTTCCTTCTTTCCTACCTTCGATCAGTCATTCTTGTCATCCTATTCATTCACATCCATTCTTTTTCATTCCCTCCTTCCTGACATCCTTCCTTCCTTCCTATCCATACTCATCTCTTGTCCCTTCCCATACAAACACAATATTAGGACTGAGCATGAGACAAAATGGAGGTAAGAATCCTTTTGTGTCGGCAATGATTCAAGGTTGTCCTTGAATAGCATTCACTCTCTCTATGCTAGTGACCTCATTCTGCCTCAGAGGGTAGTTATTGTTTACATAAAATTGTTTTATTTTGAAGTTATACATAAACGAATACTTGTATTGTGTTGAAAATTGATCATGACTCACTTTAAGATTATGTTGAAGCCAGTATATAGTGTACTGTATTTGTTTACAACTTTTCAAGTTATATAAGGATAATATTACCCCTAAATATTGTCAGTAATCTTTAATCCCTTCAGTTTGATTATCTCTGTGGCATTGTGTTAATGGTTGCTACTCCCAGACAGTTATGGTACTGTATATTCTAGTTAAGAGAGACCTGTTGTATTGAAGGGTCAGTTTTAAATCTAAGTTGTAGTTTGGTTGAGAGATTAAAGTGTTGCCATTGCTACAGGACCTGCCAACCACCTTGCCAGAGGGTCTGGTGGTTGGGTGTGTGTCAGAGCGTGAGGATCCCCGGGATGCAGTCATCATGCACCCATCACACCCCACGGCCACACTGGCAACGCTTCCCAAAGCTTCTGTTATTGGTTAGTTTTATGTCAGGTATGACGCAGATATTCCTGTGGACAAGCAAGAAATACAGTATGAAACCCATGTAGACCCTCTGTGTGTCACTAGAGGTGGGATAAGGGGGATGGAAACCATCCTCCTTGTTATGTTGTATAGATAGTGCAACTCAATGCAGTACTAATGCTGCAAACAGCCTTATATCCTTGTGGCACATGAAAGTGAGAGCAAGTTCCTAGGCATTATATCTTCTCAGATTTATGTTCTCAGTTACATCCACGATCCACAGACTTGCTCTTAATTTTCCTTACCTTCTGTGAATGTGCTGTTGTGGGTAAGAAAGATTATGTTGGGATTCTTTATGTGCCACCTGCATAAATCATGCACTATTTCAGGAACCAGTTCTGTGCGTCGAGCAGCACAGTTAAAACGAAAGTATCCTGACCTGAGGTTTGAGAGTGTGCGTGGGAACCTCAACACTCGACTGAGGAAGCTGGACACGGCAGATGACTATGCTGCTCTCATCTTGGCTGCTGCTGGGGTCCTTAGGATGGGATGGTCAGATCGTATTTCTCAGGTAAATGGTTAGGACATGCTGTATCTTTCAAATCTCAGAGAAGGACTTTCTTTGTATATGTCACTTTACACATCATGGATTAGGACTTTCATTGTATCTTTCACTTTTTGCTTCATCTGTTAGGACTCACTCTATCATCCACTTTTCAATTCATACCCCAGTTGTATCTTTCACTTTTGATGTTAGTGTTAGGTCTCTTAGTTGTATCTTCCATTCTTGTGTTAGGTCTCTTGGTTGTATTTTCATTTCTTAGGTTAGGATTTTCATTCAGTCTGGCTCTTCTAAGGCAGATAACTATGACTCTCATCTTTCGGATGATACAGTTCTGATTGTGTTATCAGTCTGTGTACACTTGATTGCTTCTACATTTGTGTTGTTATTATTACAGTAAACTTTCAATTATCCGGAGCACAGTAAAACCTCACTGCAGTGGACTTCAATATACCAGAAATCACTTTTTACCTGAGTCAAGGAACCGACCAGGCTAAATTCTTATATATTGGGAAAACTCCGATAGAGCTAGAAGCGGTCCGGACTACTTGACCTCAGTTTGGAGCGGCCATATTGTCTGCACAGTTTGTGTGTTCGTGTGTCGGTTGGTGGCGGGCTGGCAGCATCACTATTGCCCCCCCCCCTCCCATGCTCTGCCTCAGTCTGACCCACATCATTTCCGCGGAAGTCCATGATATACTGCTCAAGGGTGATGTGTGATAAGAGAAATATACTAACTGACCATTTTTAGTTTGTAAGATCGTAAATAATAAGGCATATAAAGTGTACAGCTGTGCGAGGCTTACATGAAGGAGTGTTAGTGCCAGCTTTAACATATGGATATGAAATTATGGTGTGGCATGAAAATGAAAAGTCGAGAGTGAGAGCAGTGGAGATGAGACTGCTGAGGAATGTATGTGGAATACAGAGAGTATATAGGATACAAAATAATGTGATACGTGAGGAAGTCTGTGAACACCAGAATAGAAGAGAGTGTACTGAGATGGTATGGTCATGTGGAGAGAGTGGATAACAATAGTGGTGAAAGAGTTGTATCTGAGTGAATTTGAAGGAGGGAAGAGGTGAGGTAGGCCAAGAAGAAGGTGGAGGGATACTGTGGATGAGTGTGCGAGGAAGAGAGGTTTGGAAGTCAGTGAGGCCAGGGGACTGACAAGAGACCAAGCTGGCTGGATGAATATTGTGAGGAGAAGTGCATGATCAGGGATTTGGCACCCCTCTTTAACATGACAGCATTCAGATTGACTCTACCAGATGGGTACATGTGAAGCTACAGAACGTGGTGAAACTTTTTTGGCCTGTCTGTTGGAGCCAGGATTCCGGGGGCTTGAGTGATGAGAGAATGGAAGTGTGGCCCATCAAACTGGGCAAACTTAGGCTCTCAGGACGTTGCTGCTCCTCACCGTGCCGTAGGGTGGGAAAGGAGGTCCAGATGATGATGATGATGGTCGTCGTCGTCGTCATCATCAATCATCATCATCATCATCATCATCATCCAATCCTACATTGCCCCATAAGGAGCGTAGGAGCCCGGGGCTAGGCAAGTTGGTCCTGACATTTAAGATGAGAGTGACCAGCCTCACTCATCCCTGAGTGGCATTACGTGAGCAGTAAACTCCAACCATCCCTTGGATATAAACCTTCACCAGCTTAATCCAATTGGAGCACTGTAATTACCCACTAAACCACCAGGCGCCAAAATTTGGTCATATGGTTACCACTTAGCGTAGTAAATGGTTTCCTAGTGTACAGGAAACCATTTGGCTTGTCACTCTGTGTAGAGTCACCCACAGGCAGAAGGAAGAGGAAAGATTGAAGGAAAGAAAGATAGAAGAGGATGGAAGGAAAGAAGGATGGAGGAGAGGAAAAGGCAGACACCCGAGAACAGCACTACATCAAGTGAATGGATGGTGAGTGCCCCCACCTATTATTATTATTATTATTAATACCAGTATTATTGTTACGGGTGACTTTGCACTCCCTCTTCTGTCTTTCTTTCCTTCATCCCTTCCTCTTCTTTCTGCCTGTGGGTGACTCCGCACTGAGTGACAAGCCAAATGGTTTCCTGTGCACCAGGAAAGCATTTACTATGCTGGGTGGTAACCATATAACCAAATTATAGCACCTGATGGTTTAGAGGGTAATTAAGGTGCTCCAGTCAGATTGAGCTGGTGAAAGTTTATATCCAAGGGGTGGTTGGGGTTTATTGCTCAAGTAATGCCACTCAGGGATGAGTGAGGCTCGTCACTCTCATCTTACTGTAAATGTCAGGACCAACTTGCCTAGCCCCGGGCTCCTATGCTCCTCATGGGGCAACGTAGGATGGGATGATGGATGGATGAATTATTATTATTATTATTAAACCAAACCCAAACCTCAGTGTATTTCTCCTAATCTTTTCAACCACATCCACATCTACCCCACAACGTTCCTTCACTTCTTCATTCGTCAACCTGTCCTCCACGTTACTCCACATGCTCCTCTCAAGAGAGAATGGAGAATGAAAGACTGACTAAGAGGGTGTATGTAGGTGAGGTGGAGGGAGGGAGAGGGAGGGGTAGACCGAGGATGAGGTGGAGGGATGGAGTTGAGAGGTACAGTATATGAGGGGGGGGGTGAGTTGGGGGGAGGGGAGTCAAATGGTGGGTGACAGAGTGACTTGGAGGCGTTTTGTCTGCGGCCACCCTTTGCGGGATTAGGGCATCGGGCTATAGATAGATAGATTATTATTATTAGGTGAGGACACTCACCATCCACTCACATGATGTAGGGCTTCTCTCAGGTGCCAGTCCTTTCCTCTCTTCCATCTTTCCATCCTTCTTCCTCTGTCTTTCCTTCATTCTTTCCTCCTCCTCCTGTCTGCAGGTGACTACACTGAGTGACAAGCTAAATGGTTCCCTGTACACCAGGAAACTATTTACCACACTGCCAAATTATGGCACTTGGTAGTTTATTGGGCAATTAAGGCACTTCAATCGGATTGTGCCAGTGCAGGTTTATATCCAAGGGATGGTTGGGGTTTATTGCTCATGTAATGCTACTGAGGGATGAGTGAGGCTGGTCACTCTCATCTTAAATGACAGGATCAACTTGTCTAGCCCTGGGCTTCTATGCTCCTCATGGGGCAACACTGCATCAGAGGATGAATGATTTAAATTATTTATTTATTTATTTATTTTTTTGTACTTGTTGAAAAAGTGGGCAATTGGGCTAAGACAATAAAAATGAAGTTGAATGTTATGGAAAGTGGCTTGACATGGGTAATATAATATACTGTACAGTATGTCCTTATTTCAAGTTGACTCATTATAAAGTTGTTGATGAATTAACACCTATTCTTCACTTAAAAGATGCACATAATCTCTTTATAAAGTTTTTAAAGTCAGAAATGTATGTTTTTGTGCCTTTAACCTCAATTATGAATCAGAAGCTTGTCGCATTTACAATTCTTTCACTTAATCCTATGTCTTTTTTCACCATATTCTTGCTGTCTTCTGGCAGTTTCATTCAGCATAAAGCAAGCTTTTCAAACTGGAGAGGTTACATGCTGCCTTAATAAGCTTAGCCTACAAGAGGCCTTTCCTAAGTTGAATAAAACCACCTGGTATCAGCAAGAAGTAAAAAAAAAAAATAATAATAATAATAAATAAATAATAACCCAGATTCGAGTGGCTGAAGTTTCATTTTCATTGAACAAATCATTGACGTATAAATAAGGTCCACCTGCAAAAGGATGATAATCTGGGCCAAGTTAAGATGAAAGAGCTACAGTGCCAGTAATTCTTGTTGTCAGGTGTTTGATGACAGTGGCTGTACGTATGTGGTGGGTTTGGGTGTGCTGGTGGTGGAGTGCCATTGTTGGCGAACTTATAACTATGACAATACAGTATCTGTAATTATTGTCAGTACCTTGATGATGACGACTGCATGCATGCAGTGGGTCAGGGTGCACTGGGGGTGGAGTGTCGAGAGGATGACACTTCGATCCTGGATCTGCTGGCAGGAATAGCACACCACACCACCACCTTGGCCACCATTGCCGAACGGGCCTTCATGCGCACACTGGAGGGAGGCTGTTCAGCACCAGTTGCTGTGCATACCAAGGTAATCATTATAGCATTTATTTACTTCTTAGGCCCATCAGTCTGATGACATATATTTAATTTATTCGTACATCTTCCAGATGATTCAGTTCAGTGTAGCAAAGATCTTAGACACTAAACAGGTTATTGAAGGCTGTAACCCCTTAAGCTGGGAGAGTCTTTCAGGCTGGATGAAATCATCTGCAGGTAACAAGAATAAGTTTAAACTAGCTGTGTCATACGAGTGAAGGAATTAAAATGCAATTCGTCCTCAGTGTAACACTTGCCCTGCAAGAACATTGTACTTACTCACCTCATGCACTTCACTATGACAATACAGTATTTATCATCATCATCATCCTAAGGCTAATTCCTATAACAAAAGATTTCTGAGTGTCCAGCTGAAGGGACTAGATTTTTGCAGTCCATTGAGTCCACTTCCAGATGACCTAGAGGCCATAACATCATCATCAGAAAGTTGATCTTTAAAGAATAAGTACCATATAACAGTATCTCATTACAGGCACTGTACACTTCAAAGCATGGATTAGCACCTCTACAGACAAAATTGTATTTTTTAACATGCTAAAGTACTGTAAGTTATTCATATACTTTTGGCTCATGGTTGAAGGGATCTGCATCAAGAACCACACTTTCTTGGAGGAGAGTTATAAATACAGGACATTGCATCTTTAGCCTATCACCATCATTCAAGCTATCACATTTTTTTTTTTTTTTTTTTTTTCCATCCCACAGCCTATACCATTCACACACAGCTTCTCCTTGTCACTTCGTGACACTTGTGGGATAAGGCCAGTATCTCATTTATCATGTTAAAGGGGGATGGAACACCAACACTGCACACCTTATGCTTATGTACTTCATTGATTTATTTGTGTTAGTTACCTGTAATCAAATCCAGCTCTGTTAGGAGTGTAGGAGCTGAAGACTTGGCTACAGTAATTAGTCCAGACATTTAAGGTGAAAGTAACCAGCTGCTTGCTCCTTAACAGCATTACATGAGCAATAACTCCAGCCACTCCTTGAATTTACACCCATATGGGCCACATCCTATTATTATGAAATTTGTTACAGGTGACAGGTGATATCTTGGATTTAAAAGGTGGTGTTTGGAGTCTGGACGGATCAGAGGAGCAGGTGGATTCTTCATCAGTAACACTGAAGGAGTCGGATACATCTCAAGAGAATGAGGAACATCAAGCAAAGAAAGCCAAGTCCATTATTACACACTGTGGCGTTGTGGCACTGCGTGGATGGGAGAGACGCATGGAACAGGCACACACATTGGGCTCGTCGTTGGCTAATACACTGTTGGGTCGAGGAGCAGAGAGTATTTTAAGGGCTGCTAAGGCTCAGAATGATGCTCATCTCCCTCCCAATAATCCAAACTTGCCACCTTCTACGAATTTAATGAACAGTGCAGCACAGAGTGTGAGCAGTTCTTAACAGTGGTTTTATTTAGAAATTAAATTACTAATACTTTGAATTATACAGGATCTAATCATGTATACTCATTAAAAATGAATATATTACAAATTTGTACTGTAATAAACTCTGACAGTTTTTCTATAAAAAATTTAAATACATTTTATGTGAATACAGTAATTGGTTGATTGGTATTTTGTTTGTAGTTGTTGTAGTACAGGTGTACAGTATGCACAGTGATGGTAGAGATTTGAGATACAAAACTGATATCATTTATTACAGAAGTGATGATGGACATGACCAACTTTAACAAAACCTTTATTCAGAAATGACTTTTTTTTCACTAGTTTCACTGTTGGTTGAAGTTAAGGGTAGCATATCATTATTATGCTAACCCAGTTCCCTACACTGGCATTTGGTAATGAGATCAAGAACAAGATTCCTGTCTCACTGGAGAGATGAATTGGAATAGAAAGGAAGCCCCAAGTACAATTTTTCTCCCTAATGTACGAGTGTATGGCTCCTCCCTCTTATAATTACAGTACCTCCAGCTAAACAGCATCCTTCATGAACTCCCACCAGACATTCATCCCACAGAAATTGCCCTACCCAGTGAGATATGAATACACCAAGCCAGAGTACAATATGGCCATCTCCCTTCCCTGCAAAAGTACTGTATCAACACAAAATAGAATACATAAACAGTCCATTATGCTCTTACTGTGATGGAGCACATCACACCAAAACACATGTACCCACCTCATGCATTTCACTTTCACAACACAGACAGTACTCAATATAGCTCATCCAAATCCCTCTGAGTGCATGGTTGAATTAGCCAGTTTTCTGCAGGACAGTGGGTCCATATCCAAATGAGCTGGCAACAGCAAGAGTCATGGGGAGTATGCGAGTGCTAGTCTTTTTCACAAAGTTCCTGCGTTAGACAAATAAATTATGCAGGGGACTTAAATTTTTTCTAGTATAGTACACTGGTATATTTCATCAAGCAAATCTACAAAAAAGTCATTGCTGTTGCAGAATAATCATCTGTACCTCATCCACTCATTTGATGTAGTGCTGCTCTCGGTTGCCTGCCGTTTCCTCTCCTCCTTCTTTGTTTTGTTTCCGTCTTTCCTCTTCTGCCTTTCTTTCCTTCATTGTTTCTTCTTCCATCTGTTTATGGGTGACTCTACACTGAGTGACAAGCCAAATGGTTTCCCCTAATCCAGGAAACCATTTACTACACTGAGTGGTAACCATTTAACCTAATTATGGCACCTGGTGGCTTAATGGGTTATTAAGGTGCTCCAATCAGATTGAGCCTGTGCAGGTGTATGCCCAGGGGGTGGTTGGGGTTTATTGCTCACATAATGCCACTCAGGGATGGGTGAGGCTGGTCACCATCCATCCATCCATCATCAAATCCTAAGTCGCCCCATGAGGAGTGTAGGAGCCTGGGGTTTGGCAAGTTGGTCCTAACATTTAAGATGAAAGAGACCAGCTTCACTCATCCCTGAGTGGCATTATGTGAGCAATAAACCCCAACCACCCCTTGTGTATATAGATGCACAGGCTCATTCAGATTAGAATGCCTTAATTACTCACTAAACCACCGGGAGCCATAATTTAGTTATATGGTTACCACCCAGTGTGGTAAATGGTTTCCTGGTGTACAGGAAACCATTTGGCTTGTAAGTCGGTGTAGAGTCACCTGTAGACAGAAGGAAGAGGACAGAGTGAAGGAAAGGACGACAGAAGAGGAAGGAAGGAAAGAAGGATGGAAGAAAGAGTGAGGCTGGTCACTCTCATCTTAAATGTCCGGACCAACTTGCCTAGCCCTGGGTTCTACACTCCTAATGAGGCAACGCTGGATTAGATGATGGATGGACGGATGTCATCACTTAAACTATTCAGTCTAGTGATGTCTGATTTTAGCTTTTTTTTTTTTCCTCAGATGATTTCATGCAACCTACGAAGAGTCTCTAGTTGTTGTTGTTGCTAAGTAAACCCTGGTCTGTTTGACAGGGCAGAGGTTTCTTTGTGTCAAAAACTCTGTGCTGAGTCAAGTCATATGGATGTTGCACAGATAAACTAAAAATATAAATGTACTGAACAACAGTGAAGGGGTTAACCATTGCCTGTCTTCATGAACTTCTTCATGTTTTACATAGTGTCACCTGTTTTTTAATCTGGTGATGTTCTTTTTACACTTTTGCTCTTGTTGTTTCCAAATGAGTTTTGTTTCAACCTATGAAAGCCATCTCATATTCTGTGAGGTTCATAAAGAATTTTAAAAAGGCTGTCCTAAATAGCATAAAATCATCAGGATATGGCAGAGACTTTAATGAAAAAGACATCCCAGGATCCAGTGAGTTAAAAGTATATATTGCAAGAGTTCATGGTTTCATTTGGTGAAACAGCCAAATACTTTAATATGGCAAATTGAAATGAGGAATAACTACATTTCCAAACCATGTCCTGTACATAAAAGACTGTGAGAGTGGTGATGCCAGTGTTTGTTGGCTGTACAGATTTGAACAGTGACTTGCTTGTAGTGTCTCATGAGAGGAATGTAACATTAGAGTTCTATGGTTATATACTATGAGGTGTGTTGTTGGCATGGTTGATAGAGGTCTTGAATCTGGAGAGTGTATGCATTAACCGACCATGACTTGAGTCCAGGAGGTGGCTGGAAGTCCGTGTGCACACACACACACACACACACACACACACACACACACACACACACACACACACACACACACACACACACACACACACACACACACACACACACACACACACACACACACACACACACACACACACACACACACACACACACACACACACACACACACACACACACACACACACACACACACACACACACACACACACACACACACACACACACACACACACACACACACACACACACACACACACACACACACACACACACACACACACACACACACACACACACACACACACACACACACACACACACACACACACACACACACACACACACACACACACACACACACACACACACACACACACACACACACACACACACACACACACACACACACACACACACACACACACACACACACACACACACACACACACACACACACACACACACACACACACACACACACACACACACACACACACACACACACACACACACACACACACACACACACACACACACACACACACACACACACACACACACACACACACACACACACACACACACACATGTATGTCTCTGGGTGGTCAGCATTGTGAGAGGAGCCATAAATAGAGCACTTATTGAGAAAAAGAGCTATTTAGACCTTGCTGTATGTTATTGTGTATGACTGAATGACACTCTGTATTTAATGATCTTTGGGAAATTACCCAAGAGCATGGTGTTCAGCCTTAATGTCAGTGGTCTGGTACCAATTAGTTCGTTGTATCAAGGGTGTACTGTATTTTATCAGGAGAGGTTGTTCAGTACCTTATGCAGTTGCGGGAAATATTAATTTGTATTTTTCTAATTCTGTAATACAGTATTGTATTTAATTGTCATAGCAACTTTTGAAGATATTTTTGTACATAATTTTAGAGCAACAGTTATGTTAAGAAAAGTTATTGTTGTTGTTCTTATCACAGTCCTTTTGATAGTATGTGTTTGGTACAGATGTGATGTTTGCAATAGCATTACCTAGTTGTTTATAAAGGTTACATTTGGATGGTTTGTACAAGTAATTGTTATACAGATTTTTTTTAAAGTTAATTAAAGTTGTTTATATATGTGTGTGTGTGATATATATATATATATATATATATATATATATATATATATATATATATATATATATATATATATATATATATATATATATATATATATATATGATATATATATACCATTATTTTTAGATGGTGTCTCAGTTTAATTTGATAAAATTATGCAACTGCATTTAGTACAAAATTTTTGTCCATTTTAAGTGTTGTAGGTATCAAGACAGTATATCAGAATAGCAAATATATTTGATTAAGAATATTTGTTATTTTAGAATAATAATCACTGAGATATTTTATTGCAGTTAAAATTATTTTAAAAAGTAAAATGCAATGTTAATACTTTTTTTTTTTTTTTTTTTATCTGGGCAAAGGCTTAAGGGCCCCTCCCGAGGCCCAGCAATCCTTCAACACACCTCCACGTGTCACCACTTTAGCGCTAACACCCAGCGTCCTTATTGAATACATGCTAGGGCTGTCTCATACAGGACTGGTGTACTGATATTAGTGGGGGTATTTTTATGACATGTTGGTGGGTCTTCTGGTAGATCAGTAAAGTCTGCTTTTATGAAATTCAAATCCTTAAACTGTTCCCTGTCCCAGCCAGGATTCAAGCCTGGGTCCATTAGGACTGGTTTGACGACAGTTTACTGTACAGCATCTTTTTAAATATTTCTCTTAATTCATGTTTTATTGTAGTTTTGATAATTAGTTGGTTTAAAAATAGTATACAGTACTAGTGTATACTATGTAAGTATCACATTAGTGTTCCCTAGAAGTTAAGAATGTATTTTCTGTGGTGGAAGTGGAAGCAATATATAATCTAGAAATATTAGACCTCTCAGTATAAGCAATCTTTCCTGAGTTGAATTAAATCATCTGAAGGTTTAATGGAGATTGCTTCTAACCCATTCAGTATGAGAACTATTCCTAAGTTGACTACATTAATCTAGAGGTTTCAAGAATAAACTATAAAAAGGGCATCACCATAATGAAAGGGCGTTGTCTCAAAAATATACAGAATATAGATTTGTAATACATAACAGGATAATCATGCGCAGTTATTATTAAGAAGGAAGGAAGAGGGGAAAATAGTAACATTCTTTCCATGTATGTGACAGATAAATGACCCATCTAATGAATTACCCGATGCATTCTAGTCATAATTTTAACAGGCATTCCTCACTGTAAGTCAGGGATGTGTTCTAAAATGTAATTAACTTTTCCATAACACCTGGTTCTGTAAACTAAGGAAACTGGCAGATCAGTTTTATTGGTTGTAGAATGGAAATTTAATACCGGTAGGTAGTTTTTCAGCAATACCCACTGTGGACTTAAAGAGAATATCAAAGAGATAATTTATATCAAGGACTTATTGCTCTCATAGTTTCTTAATAGCTCTGCACATCAAACTGGAACATTGTACAGAGTAACCTGTTGAGCATAGGAATGTCTTTTTAATTTTATTCTTTCCATCCCCAAATGATTTTTATATTGAAGTTGTTGTTGTTGTTTGCCCCTAGATTATATAATAGATTGCCATTGTCCATGAGACAACTCTCTTCTGTTGAATCCTTTAAGAGACAGCTGAAAGCCTTTCTTTTTTCAAAATGCTATGACCTGGAGACAGGTACTGTGACGAATGATTATAGGGTATAATTATTGCCACTTTCGTATATATATATATATATTATCACTGGTGTAGCTTATATATGAGAGATGTCATAATTCTTGTTATTGTAAAAATAATGCATATGTATGTCAAGTGCTAGTGAATTCCCGAAGGAAGAACTGCTGCTTTTGAGAAACAAAAGACCAGATTATTATTATTATTATTATTATTATTACTACTACTACTCCCCTTTAGCATGAGAGGCCTTTCCTAAGTTAAGTGGAACTGTCTGGTTGAATATACTAAAAAAGGATGTCACACTGATTTATTCCCAAGAGAGTGTTCTGTGTCTTTCACTTCCACCACTGCCTTTGATACATTCCCTAGTTACTGTTTTTGGTCTGGAAAGTCATGTATGTTTTGCTGTTGTTCACTGATGCACAAAACCTAGTATCTGTTGATGTATTAGAAAATATGCTACATTTTATATGATGGTTGTGTTCATTATCATCATTATTGGTTTATATTGAAGAAAACAGTTCCATATCAGTCATACTCACTTCATGTGCAATGGTCTGAATCCTAGAGGTGAATGGAGTTTTCTTTTATTGTGCAGATTGCTTCCAAGGGCATAGGTCAACCTTCTGCCTTTACATATGGTATACTGGAGTATGGTAGGCTGGCCTTGGGTCCTCTTATGCATCCCAAATGAACTAATATGGGATTGGCTGTTACTTTTATATCTTTTTTTCTTTTCACTTAGTCCATCTTTTGTTAATAATAAGGGATGGGGTAATGATCATTATTTGTATATATTATTAACTTCATGTAGTACCTAGGAATGAAGTCTGGTCATCTACCCATAAAGTACTGGACTAAGTGACTTAGCCTAGGACCTCTACATCTTGAAACTAATGAGATCAGAAACTAGTGGGATGTTACCTGCCTGTTATAAGTGCAGTTATACGGTGTGCCAAGGAGGTTGGTCAGGATGACAAATGATGTATTGCGATGCTGCCTTGATATGATATGTGGCCTTTGTGTGCTTAAACTCTTCACAAAAATTGTTACTTTTTATTATTACCTTTGTTGTCATTTTTGCCACCTTCAGACAATTTTATATTATAGTGAAGGAAGGATGTCTGGTTTCTAGAGGCTTAAAACCAAACCCTACTAACCTCGTAACTATGAGAGCTCTACCCTAACTTCAATAAAATTGTTTGGGGGTAGCAGGGATTGAAAAATATAAAAATGTCATTGTAGTGAAGTGTTTACACCTGTTTCTGTGATTGTTGTGTAGATGACAGACCAGGGTTCATTCACTCTACCAACCTTAAGTGCAAGCTGAATAAAATCAAAATCATTGGGAGGTAGCATGAACAAATGCAAACTGGACATCATTGTAATGACAAGATTAAAGCCAGGTTGATAGAGTGGAACCATCTTGGCCTCTTACCTAAAATGCTCCATGAGCCAAGATTCATAAACATTTCGTACAATCAACTCTCTGTCTTAAGTATGATATGTTTAAGCAAGAAGAACAAGAGACAAGGGAAGATTCAGCCCTATCCATTCCCTGTCCTTCCATCCATCCATTCATCATCCAGTCCTGTGTTGCCCCATGAGAAGCGTAATAGCCCGTGGCTAGGGAAGTTGGTCTTGACATTTAAGATGACAGTGACCAGCCTCACTCATCCCTGAGTGGCATTACGTGGTCAGTAAACCCCAACCACCCCTTGGATATAAACCTGCACCAGCTCAATCTGATTGGAGCACCGTAATTACTCACTAAACCACCAGGCACCATAATTTGGTTATATGGTTACCATCCAGTGTAGTAAATGGTTTCCTGATGTACAGGAAACCATTTGGCTGGTCACTTATTGTAGAGTCACCTGCAGGCAAAAAGATGAGGAAAGAATGAAGGAAAGAAAGATGGAAGAGGGAGTGTAAAGCCACCTATAAGCTGAAGGAAGAGGAAAGAATGAAGGAAAGAAAGACAAGAGGAAGGAAGGAAGAGAGGAAAGGGCAGACATCCAAAGCAGCACTACATCGAGCTGTCCTTCCCATATGAACAAATAATCATTACAATGGGGAATCGCTCCTAAGTTTGTGGATCTTGACTCTGGGGGGTGTAACCAAGATGTATGATATGTCTGAGCATTGGTTTCTGTTCATCTAATCCTACCCATGGCTGAAGGGAAATCACAGCTAGGGTTTCACACAAAAGAAATACCTGTTGTTCATTGTTAAGGTAGTAGTTTAAAGCTTTGCTAAACTGCTTAAGGAACACTTTACTAGGAGTGTTACTTGTATAGTTTACAAAAGCTCCTCCAAACTGCCATTAACTGGTTTAATTTAAGTTTGAAACCCTTGCTGTGACTCCCTTTTAGCATGGGGCAGGGGTAGAGAGTAGGCAGACACTATGGCTTATGAGAATACTGATGTGATAGAAATAGGAAAGACAGTATGCTGTACTGTACTGTAAGATCCTTAGAAGAAACAATAAAGTTAAGATGGTGTACTCTTTATGAGAACAAATGCAATATTTTATTAAAGTAACTTTGAGTAAATCTTGGCTGCTGTAATTTCTACCTTGCATGAGAAAGTAGATAAGCAATGTCTTTGTAGGAGAGCCATGAGAGTACTTTTTTTTTTTAGCACGTCAGTTGGCAACTGAAGCTAGGAAGGATCTCTGTTAGTGAAGGAGTTATGGAAGGCTGTTTCTAACCTCTCCTGTTCAGACATCCCTCAGATGAATAAAATTGTCTTCAGACATAAAGAACAAACTAAAAAGTAAATTGCACTGAAGGGTTTATAAGGACATTTAAGCTGATTTTTTTTTTGCTTGCTAGTGAAAATACTTAAAACAGTTTAGCTACAAACCAGCACACTAAGATGTGGTGGAGGTTATGATATATGGAATTAAGGTATCAGAATGAAGCACTAATACTTGGGATTATATTCATACTCTCACCTATGCTTCAGTTGTATATAAGATTCCTTGTATACATTTGCATTCACCCATATAGCTACCAGACACATCAGAACAAAAGTGAATATACTGTAAGTGACGATATATGAAAACAAAATGATCTGCAATAGCAGTTAACTTATGAAATTCATTTATCCAACAAATTAGTCAGGATCTCTCTTAAATATGATCCCAGTAGACGTCAGAGACATACAGGGTGGATCAAAAGCCAGAGCATAACCATTTGAAGGGCAGTATTTTTCTCAGTTGAACAAAATACTGTAGTCTCTCTTTAGCCTGAATAAAATTCCTAGTTGCACTGACAAAAGTAAAATGATTTACAATGATGTTTAAGCAGCTGCCAGGCAGGATTTCTCTTAACTGCAAAATTGCCTGGTGTTGACCTAAATATATCTTGCTGTGTCCAGAGCAGCAAAAGGGTTGAGTGTATGCCAACAAAGCTGTTTTGCCAGGCCCAACAGTTTTGTTAATCAAATTCCTCAGCCTAAGGTCATCTCTTTATTCCATTCTGGCACTCTGTACACATTTTTATGTTCAGTGTGAGAGAGATGTCTGGTAGCAAAGGAGTTATGGATGGCTGTAACTTTGTCTTCCAGTTTAAAGAGTCTTTCATAAGCAGAATAAAGTTGTCTAAAACTAGCAGAAACAATTATGCAGTCATCCTTGGTCTGAAGGGTTAAACTTTGAAAATGCAATAAATCTCTTCTTTGTCATGAAATCTGCGTACATGTTTTTGTCAAAATGTAGGCTACAGGAACAATGAAATTTTAATTTTATACTGCCAACACCAATGCTGGGCAGTGAGCAGCGAACTGTTCAGCACGATATGAGATCAAACACTTTTCTCTCCTTGCTCTTCTACCTTCATCCCCCCCCTCCCAATCTGCCCTCACCCTAACCTATCATTTTTTCCCACATCCTCGTCTCTCCGTATTCTTTTCCTCCCCCCAACTGCTCCTTCCTCCTCTCCTTCCGAACCCCTCCCTCATCCTCTTACTCTCCCCTCCTGTCCCTTCATCCTCTCCATCCGTCAACCGCTCCCTCCTCTGCAACTCTTTCCCCCTCCTCTCCTCTCCCAACCCCTCCCTCATCCTCTCATCCTTCCCTCCTCTGCCCTCATACTCTCACCCTCCTCTCCCTCCATACTCTTACCCTCCCTCCCCTCATACTCTCACCCTCCCTTCCCTTCCTCTCCCCTCATACTCTCACCCTCCCCTCCCTTCCTCTTCTCTCATACTCTCACCCTCCCCTCCCTTCCTCTCCTCTCATACTCTCACCCTCCCCTATCTTCCTCTCCCCTCATACTCTCACCCTCCCTTCCCTTCCTCTCCCCTCATACTCTCACCCTCCCCTCCCTTCCTCTTCTCTCATACTCTCACCCTCCCCTCCCTTCCTCTCCTCTCATACTCTCACCCTCCCCTACCTTCCTCTCCCCTCATACTCTCACCCTCCCCTCCCTTCCTCTTCCCTCATACTCTCACCCTCCCCTCTCCCCTCATACTCTCCCCCTCCCCTCATACTCTCACCCTTCCCTTCCCTCCTCTCCCCTCATGCCCTCACCCCTCCCTTCACTTCTCCCCTCATTCAACCCCCATCCCTTCTTACTTCCTTCACTGTGTCCTTCCCCTCCATCTTCCCCTCATCCTACACCTGTTATGGGAGGGGGGGACTGAATTTCGGTTGTCATTATTCTTGAGACACAGCTGCTTGGAAAATATTACAAGAGTTTATACGTTAATAAAAGTGTTAAAAAGTAGTGGAAGCAACCCAGGAAACAATTATTAATAGCTCGACAAGTAAATAAAAATATAAATAGATAAAAGACTACCTTCCCCTTCAGTTTATTCTGTTAAAAAGGGAGGGGGGGCAGGTCCTCTCCCCCCCTTGTTAACGCCTCCACTCCTTCTCTCTTCCTCTCCTCTCATCCCTTCTGTTGATCTTCCCCTATTTCGGTCCCCTCTTCCCCTCCTTTCTATAAACCTTCCTCTCTTCCCCTCCCTTCTATTGAACTACCCCTCTTTCCTTGTCCTCTCTTCCCCTCCCTTCTATTGACCTTCCCCTCTTTCTCCCCCCTCTCCTCCCCTTCCTTCATCCTACTTCCTCCTCTCACCCTACCCACACAGCCGTTCAGTTACTATCATCTAATAGCATACTGTATAGTGGCTGTAGTACCCAAGTTGTGTCATGTGTATGTATGTACTGCCTTTCACTAGGGTGTGGGTGAACTGTTGGACCTCAGGAATGGGCTTCTGAACTGGATACATCATCATTATCATTACCATCATCATCATTACTACCACCATCACCACCACCATCATCATTACCATCATCATCATCATACCATCATCACCACCATCATCATTACCATCATCATCATCATACCATCATCACCACCATCATCATTACCATCATCACCATCATCGACATTACCATCATCATCATTGCTATCATGATAAACCCATCCCTAACTCTTAGCTAGAACGTGGAGTGTTATAGGATTTGGAATCAATAAAAGAGAATGCACAAAACTGAAAGTGAGAGAACTATTAATTGCATGACCAGTGAAATATACCTACACAACCATTGATTCAACACCCGAACCGTCAGAATCTTGGCTCTTCCCTACAAGCACAGACATCAGCAAATAATTTGCATAAATCTTCTTTTTGGATGTGGGATATAGTCAGTCCGTTGACTACGAAATTTAAAAGGAGATGCTATACCCTTGTCACGCAGGCCTACAGTATTTAACTGTACTGTACATACTTCAGTCCACCCATTTCGATTCCCAGTCACAGCTGTATGCTAAGCTGGTCTGAAATGTATGGGAGCCGCAAAATCCTATGAACAATGGGACTATGAGTGCCGATAACAGAGGGAAGCGCTTGAATGAATGTTTTCCTTGAGCAGCTAAAATTTTCATCTCATTTAGTTACCTACATTTGTGAGTCCTCCAAACTGTCGCTTAGTCATAAGTCTGGTAATCAATTTATAAAGAAAAATACCTTAGCTTGACCTCCTCCCTCTCCCATACCCACTGTTTAGTCTACTACTTCACTCACTGGATGACTTGTCTGTTTCACACACACACATACTAATTTAAATGATTCAACAACACACCTTCTGTGTAGATAAGATATTGAGCTAGAATTACCACTTCATGGGTATTATCAGCAGTGTGAACCCATCGCCACAATTTGATTGGCTGCAAGCTTTCTCATGGAAAAATTAAATTCCCTCCACACAGCCTCAAGTAACGTGGAAGATGAGCTGCTTATAACTCCTTTATTCTGATGACGTATTTCGTATTCAATTCTTGCCATCTTCGGACAATTTTAGTCAAAAGAACCCTACTGTACTGAAAGGGCTGATGGGGCTATATTTCCCTCCTTCAGATCGAAAAAAAAAAAAATCTTTTACCAAGTAACACAGTTCATCGGTAAAAAAATAATAATAATAATAATAATAATAATAATAATAAAGTACGTCACCGTTGTTGAGTATTTTTTCCTCAGCAAAATATAATAATTTGCCATGACAGTGTAGTATAATTAGGGTTACAAGAGTTTTTAACCTATAAATGCTGATTAACGATTTCCGCACTTGACTCTTGCTAACGCCAGGCGAGTTTACTCGCTAAAAAACAAACCTCCTCTTGTCCAAGCGCCAACTCATTGGTTGGTAGCAATTTTACTTGCAATAATACAACCATCCTCAATTAATGGGCATAGTACCATCAGTACAGTGAAAGAGCTATTCTCAGTAGTTTTCAACCCATTAGTTTCTATAGGAAATCTAATCTGATATCATCTAATATAAGCTATAGAGCTATTGGCTACTTATGTAACTATAACCACAGTGTTTGTGGATGGATTAAGATGGTATGCCTACAGTATGAAAACACACTCCATTCCCAATTACACTTAATTCTTTTATGATAATTTCATGGCCGTGAAACCCGTAAATTCGGGTAATAAAATATCGCAAATATTTGTTTTATCAGCGCTCTGGTGTTCCAGTATTTTTAACCCTTTCAATGCAGTTACGTCTTTTATCGCTGTTCGTGCTACCTCCAAATGATTTTCTTCATCTTGGGAGGGCCCTAGATGAAGCAGGTGATGATGGCCACACCTACAGTAACTTCACTGCTTAGAACAGTCTCTCCCAGGCAGCAGAGTAACATCGTCCTAGTTGCAAGTATAAACCAATAAGGACAGTCTCGGGCTGAAGGGGTTAAAAGAACTCTCCTGCCCCCACCAGTGACACTGTCGGTAGAGAGGCAAGGCGGAAGCGTCCCTCACCAAACACTGCCAATACATGTCACTTGCGAAGATGGGGTAAGGAGAAGGACTGTTGACTGCAAGATAGCAGTTCTGACCTCGACTGTCTTGAAACAGTATAAATATTCTAAGCTCTTAATAATTGTGGACTTTCCTCATCCATAAGGCTAGCCAAACCTCTCATCTTCCCACACGTCCCCATTAAACGTGCCGCCACAATGTTATCAAAGTATCATACCTGACGTATTACAACTGACATAGTGGGTATTACATCTTTAGCTGTGGCTGGTGCACTTAAGGATATTAATCAGGCAAACACCAAATTTTGTGTAACGGAGAGAATTCATAGTAGCAAATAGCTTCTGAAACTATCTCGAGTAGCCCTTTCTTTGCTAATGATACACCCAAAAATTTTATTTGGGCCAACACCTGATGATTTAGTTCTGATAAGAAAAAGCCTTGCAGTCAAACAGTCAATGTCCAAGTGATGACGGTGAAGGGTTATATTGCTGCAACCCGCTGTTGGTGTATGGACGGTGGATAACTAGATCTGGGGAAAAGGCTTTCAAAATCGGAAGTGATTGAGAAATTTACGTCTCTTTCCCTTACGTACATCAGCGCGCACATGTACACAAGCTTACATGTATAAGTGTGTGTGTGTGTGTGTGTGTGTGTGTGTGTGTGTGTGTGTGTGTGTGTGTGTGTGTGTGTGTGTGTGTGTGTGTGTGTGTGGTGAGCCAGACTGAGGTAGAGCGACAAGAGCGGGGCGGACACACTCGGATATCACTGACCCGCCCCCTCTACTGCTGTGACACTGTCCCCCTTCTCTCCCATCCCCTACACTCTCCTCCCATTCTTTTCCACCCCGTACACTCTCCTCCCATTCCTTCCCATCCCCTAAACTCTCCTCCCATTCTCTCCCATCCTCTACACTCTCCTCCCATTCTCTCCCATCCTCTACACTCTCCTCCCATTCTCTCCCATCCTCTACACTCTCCTCCCATTCTCTCCCATCCCCTACACTCTCCTCCCATTCTCTCTCTTCTCCTCTCCTCTGTATATTTTCCATTCTCATTTGCTCCCCTCACCTCAGTTCCATCTACTCTCTTCTCTCTCCTCTCCTTTCCTCTCCTCTTCTCTCCTCCCTTTCCTTCCCCTTTCCTCTCTTCCCTTCCTCCCTCCTCCCCTCCCCTCCCCTTTCTTACTTTCCTCTCATTTTCCTCTTTCCTCCCTTCCCATCGCCTCCCCTCTCGTCTATTCCCCTACACCCCTAGGCTACTCTGTACATCTCCATACTACCCAGTTCCTTTACTTCCCACCATCCCACACCATTCATCACCTTTCTATAGTACCCATTTACTCCATTCAGCCACCTGCAGTTCAGTCTCTACTCTCTCCCCCATCACCCCTACCATCCCTCACACTATACCTCCACTTCCCTTTCCACTCCTCTACCCCCCTACTCCGCACTCCATCCAAATACTTCCTTCACTCTTCTCCATCCCTCCATTCACCTTCTCTATCCTTTCAACCCATAACTCCTCATTCTTCACTCTTCCCTACTCCATCCTCTGCCATCTCTCTCTCCCCATTTCTCTCCATTCCCCTCCGGTCCCCCACCACTCTCCTTCCTTTCCTACCTCCTCCCCCATTTCTCTCCACCGCTCCACTTCCCTTCTCCTATCTTCACTCTTTCCTACTGCCCTTCTCCCCTCTCCTACCATGCCTTCCCTTCTCTACCTTCCTATTTCCTCCACCCCTCCACCATTGCTAACCCTCCCTCACCGTTCCCTGCCCCATATCTCTCCATCCCTCCATACCTCTCTCCATCCATCCACCGCTCCCTACCCTCTCCACTTCTCCCCACCCCTCCATTCCCTTCCACCTCTCTCTACCCCCTCCTCCACTTCTCTCCACCCTCTCACTCCCCCTCCACCACCGAGCCACAGTCTGCCCACCTAATCAGGACGTGGTGCAGTAATTTTCCTGAATGCCGGGATCCAAGCGTGAAAGAGAAAATGTAAGATTCGAGGAGGAAAAATATTCATGTGATTAAAGAGTTCTGTGCCGGGACGTTTAAATACAGAGTGAAAAACAGTTGATAGTGTCAGTGAGAGCAAAGAAACTCGGGGCAGCTTGACAGTGAGTAATATTACCTTTCTTAAACACCTTTTCAGTAATTGTACGTCAAGTTTAGGGTACAGTAAAATGTTGGTTAAAAGGATATATGCTACAGAAACTATATGTGGGTATCTATATATCGGCATGACTGCAGTGCAATGTTCTTATATTTTTTCAGTTAAAAATAACCTTACTCTTGTCGTTCTTTACTGTATATTCTGAAGTAAAGGATTCTCACAAAACCCACGATATACGGCACCATGTTTGTGTGTAGGTTATAAGAACTATCCAACACTTCCCTCGCCGTTACCAGACTTTCCATACTTCAGTTAATGTAGCATCAGGCATTATTTTGTGGGTGAGAGATATCGGAACAGAAAGGCCAGTGTTATATATATACAGTATATATATATATATATATATATATATATATATATATATATATATATATATATACATATATATATATATATATATATATATATATATATATATATATATATATATATATATATATATATATATATATATACAGTATATAACTTGGTTTGTAGTCAATACATCCGTAATTCTAAATATCCAGCGTGGGTATAGGCCGTATTCTTGTTGGGATTCCGTAACACCTCTTCACTACACGATCTAATTTGTGGGTCGATATCAAAGCGATTAATGTTATGTACAAGTAGGTATCAAGAAGTTGAATACAAAACAAACTGGTACGGAAGCGCTTCTACAAAACATCATGTGTCAACCAGTATAAGGCTATGGGGTGTATATGCATAAAACTTACATCGGAAAAGGAAAGCAGCCTGTCGATTTTTTTAACGATAATTTCTGAAGATAGTAACAGTGATTAAACATGTCCGGTCGCTTCATATCAAAGATGACTGCATTCTGTAATGTGGCATGCAGGCTACTGAGATCTAATAACCACAGGCGTTCCCCAAATGTCTGCCCGTTATTGGAGACCTGCATTTCCTTCCCGACTTAAGATTTCAGAATATGACCATAGCTGTCCGGGGGAAAGTGTTAAATGCTTTTGAGTCTTGTGTCGCATTCTCGTTGGCATGGAGACTTCGTAGCACATCTTCCTTGGTAACATGAATTGCAAAATAATCTCTTGTATCTCATATCTTTTTTAATATCAACCTAGCTGCCATCAGTATCACAAAGAATGATGAAGAATGTAATGTTAAAAATAAATAGATGAAGAAAAGGTGTTAAGAAACCTTCAGCCAACGAACAGTAAGGCCTTATGGGATGATCCAATACTTACATATGAGGATTAAGCTCACCTCTCCTTCCTTCTTGTTCACCACAGACAAATCCAGCCAGTGTTGTTAATCCGTCAAAATGATCAAGTGGTTCAGGTGAGTTGCCCATGTTACCAAATGACCTAATCAAACCTAATTCAAACTAACCAAAATAAATATAACCTAATCTAACCCCAAAACATAAAGTATCATAAAATACCATAATCTACTTTAATGTACAGTATACTAAACCAAACTAACTTAAACTAACTCTAACTTAAACTAACATAATCTAACTTATAACGTATATAGCTGTGTTTGGAGGTCATAACAATCAAAGGTGTATTAGGAGAGGAGGTGAATACACATGCATGAAAATTACTGGAGAATCTTTCCGAACGCGTCATCCATTGTTCCAGAATAAACATGGGAGAAAAAAAAAAAAGAGTTTTTTGATATGCTGATCATAAAGTGAAAATCGGCATATTTTCATCTGACTGAATTGGGTCACTCCAACAACTGGAATACTAATGACGGCTACATGAAATTCGACTAAAATAATTATGAGGCTGGAATGAGTCTCCATGGTTACTTGGCCTGATTGAGATGGTAAGAGTTAGGGATCTTCGTCCGGATAAGGGAAATGCGCTATACTGTGTGTAATATCCCGGTAGGAGGGTTAGGAATCTTCGTCAGGTTAGAGCAAATTCAGTAGTGTCGTAAACATCCCACTCGGCTGGAATCGTGGGTGGAATGAACCCGTACCGGCCTGGTGTGATGAGTAAGGTGTAATGTAGAGTTCACATTGCGCTGACACATTACAGTAAAACATGAT